>NC_092335.1:671365000-671470000 GCF_046630445.1 Rutidosis leptorrhynchoides
ATGATCTGATTTATAACTATTGCAGACCTATTAAAATGGGTTCCTCCATCTTTTAATAGAAGGATTTGGCTATCTTAATCAGTCAGATCATTTGCTTGTGATATACTAAATATATTCATAAACTATTTATCTAAATAAAACATACACAATATAGGCAAATATATAGATGAAAAGAACTTCCTGACCATGAGAAATTTTTATTAAAACAAACCAACCATAATATTCTGGGAAACACCAAACTTTATGCTAATCATAGCATAAACAATTGTCAAAATAAAAATCCAAAACATGATGAAAACATACGATGCAAATGCACCAAACTTATTGAAAAATGAAATAGAATACTGATAACCACGGTCAAGATTAGAAAAATCCATGGAAACTTTAATCCTCAACTGCCTTATTTTTGAGCAAATCCTTCTTGGTTTTCGAGGTTGAAGATCCGATAGATCCAGGGGTGGACTGCACAGCAATTTTGGTGCATTTCTTCGGAGGAGTCACAACAGTAGGCACATTCCCAGCATCTGGTACGTTATTGTCTTCTGTCACAGAGTTGTCCAGCTGCGAAAACAATGGATTAATGTGAGTAAAGGTACAAATAAAAATTTGGTATGATTTTTGGTTAAGACGTTATGAAATACCGTAGCAGAGGTATCATCAATGTCAGCATCCAAATCATCATTGTTGGGCAACATCTGATAAGCAACATTATCATTAATGTTAGTGGTGCAAATTTAAAAAATAAAAATAAAAAAAAAATTAGTGAAGTACCTGGTCAATCCCCACCACCTCCTCCAAATACTCAACCAAGTGGTTTTCATCATTTGATACCTCCTTCACGGTATAAACATGATAATTTTTCTTTAAATTATAATCACCCACCTCTATTTTGAACAAAAGTTCTTTACCAACTAACTTTTGTAGTTCCGCGGGAGTTTCTTCATCAGGAGTTATCGCTTTCTTCAGTTCATAAGCTGATGGTTTAATGAACTTGGTTACATCATCTTCAAAGATCTACAAAGACGCAGACCCAGTGTCATTGGTAACACGAATCTGTACCTTGAAACTGAGTAAGGTTTGTAAAATGCAACAGATTATTAGTTCAATAAAAAACGTAAACCAAAAATATGTTAGCAACTATGGGATGTTAGTAATGAAGGAAAGCTATTCAATAGATTAAAAGTTGATAATTATATTGTGTTACCGGAGGTTAACTTTTGGTTTAGGGCCGCATTTACGGCATTCATATTCATGACCAAGTATGTCATCGGAGTCTAAAGTCAACTCGTCCAGATCATCTGTTGCCTTCACCTTTCGTGTACACTTGAGACAGGCTACATAATACCAATCATCATCTGGTATGATTGCAGTGAATTTGGCTAATGCAATATAGTTGCCACTCTTCAATTAATGCAAAACATGTCAGTATCTATATGTATATGGGTGGATGGATGGGCAATGTTACTCATTACATTAGTTTGTTAGGTTTGATTGTTTGAATTCGTACCATACTTGGGTCCAGCTCATCGAGCCCAATTGGAGTGCATCCAGACTGCCATGTCTTGGATGCCAAGCTTGAGCAATTAAGAGCAGGAGCATATCTGTCCAAAGGGACTTCATCACCATGTACCGCAACGAACATGTGGATTATTAATAGGTTAAAAATTTAATTTTAATATACTAATAAAAAAGATTATTATCAAAAGAAATTAGTAATAACCTATTTTTGAATTCAGGAGTGATCGGGTCATCAGAGTTCAAAAACAACTGTGTGTTGTTCCAGTCAGTTGAGACTGTGTTTTGACCTACATTGTTTTAAACCATCATGTAACAACATTGTCATTTAAAAATATTTACATGACGAAAGATATATATAGTTCAATACCCAGGTATTCTTTTGTCTTTCCACACTGCATAATGACAATAATATACTGTCCTGGTTCCTTGTTGTTAATACACTCATTTAGCTGATCAGCAAACTCAGCCCAGAAAGTGCAAGGTAAAATTGTGCCACTATTAATATGCGACTGAAGTTAGTATACAGTATTGAGCTAATAATGGTTAGATACATTTTTGTTAAAAATAATGTTGATTGAATATTAATAATTAAGAAATAGTAACATACTCGATGTCTTAAAGGTCCCCTTTCATGTAGTATGTGTTTTGGCCACCCTTGGTATATGGAGTGATTTCCCCAAATCCAGATAGCTTCCCAATGACATCTATTTATGTGAATTGAAGATACATTTATTTAGAGAAGGTAATGTACTTCTCTAATTATATTAACAAATTTATAGATAAATATAGTACTAACCAACAGATACTCCAAAATCCACAGCCATGGATCTAATATCAGTAAAAGCAACAAAATTAAAACGGTTGGGTTGTCCATTCCATTCGTTCACTCTCGTGACAGTAGTGTTGAAGGTGCACGAACACAGCTGGTGCGTTAGTCAATCTAAATGGCATAACCATAAACTCGTAATGACCATAACGCGTTCTAAAAGCAGTTTTTGGAATATCATCCTCCTTTAGTCGCATTTGATGATATCCAGAACGTAAATTGATCTTCGAATAAACAGACGAGCCTTGTAGTTGATCAAATAAGTCGTCAATTCTCGGTAGTGGGTAGAGGTTCTTGATGGTAAGTTTGTTCAACTCTCGGTAGTCGATACACAACCTGAATGTACCATCTTTCTTCTTCACAAACAGAACAGGAGCTCTCCATGGTGATGTACTTGGTCGAATGAAACCACGCTCTAAAAGTTCCTGTAACTGACTTTGTAATTCTTTCATTTCGCTGGGTGCGAGTCTGTATGGAGCACGAGCTATTGGTGCAGCTCCTGGTACAAGGTCTATTTGAAATTCAACTGATCAATGTGGGGGTAATCCCGGTAATTCTTTCGGAAATACATCGGGAAATTCTTTTGCGACGGGAACATCACTGATGCATGTTGTAATGTCGTCAAAAGGACGAGGGTTTCGTAATGTCCAACAGCCCCGTAATAATCTAAAAACCTTGTTTCTCACCCCAACTACTGAATCCGTCACTTGTGGAAATGTTTTATTTAAAAGTTGCAATCCGATGTTCTTTTTCTCACTTTGGTAAGAAGAGAACATCACTAACCCGTAAGCATAACATGCTTCTTTATGGTGCATGTTAGAAGCTCTTTCTAATTTACAAAATCCTATGTTGGGATATGTTGAGTCAAATTAGGTTCTTAACCCGTAGCGTAAAATTGCATTTGGGTTCCCCGCATTTAACGATTTAAAGAAAACACGGTAACTTACGGTCTCCCCAATGTGATATACCCCACCTATCAAAGGAAAGCCTTTTATAAACTAAGGCATTTCTGGAAAGTCTTTCAAATGTTTGACAAGTTAATTTCGCCATAACTAAATGTGCTGATGAATTCTGACCGACTCTAGACAAGATTTCCTCAATCATATCCTCTGGTAGGTCTTCTAAAATATTCGGTTGTCTACCCTTAACGTCCATTTTGTTTTTATACTGTAAAATAGACAAGGATTAGATTCGTAAAAGATAATTAACAAACAATACAAGCAATTTTTACATAGAACATAAAAGTACAAACACACTACAATACATATAATACACAACATGATTACAACCTTCTAATCTGAATCACTGGTTTCTTCTTCTTCGGACTTGGTTCGTTTTCCTAATTTTCTAGGAATATATGGTGTTCCTCTAATACGAGCCGTCGTTTTCCATAATGGTTTAGAAAAACCTGGTGGTTTAGAGGTTCCCGAGTCATTGTTACATTTTAGGAAATACGGATGTTGTCGATACATATAAAGTTCATCGGGGTTGGAATCGGGTTTCTCTATTTTTATACCTTTTTCCTTATTATTTTCTTTCACTTTATTAAATTGGGTCGAGGTAATTTCTATAACATCATCGGAATCCTCATCGGGATCCGATTCATCGGAAAATTGGTAATCTTTCCAATATTTTGCTTCCTCGGCGGAAACACCATTGACCATTATTAACTTTGGTCTGTTGGTTGAGGATTTTCTTTTATTTAATTGATTTACTATAGGTATCAATATTTCTTCCTCTGGAACCTCTTCTTCTTCTGGTTCCTCCTCTTCCGATTCATCCTCTTCTGGTTCCTCTTCTTCCGGTTCCTCCTCTTCCGGTTCCTCCTCTTCCAGTTCCTCTTCGGAAATTTGTGAATCTTCCCAAAATATATTTGACTCTTCATTATTATTAGGTGAATCAATGGGATTTGTACTATAGGTAGACATCTATCACACAATATCAAACACGTTAAGAGATTAATATTTCACATAATATTTACATGTTAATAATATATAGTTTCCAACAAAAAAAATGTTAAGCAATCGTTTTTGAAGAAAAACACGGTCAAAGTCCAGACTCACTAATGCATCCTAACAAACTCGGTAAGACACACTAATGCAATTTTCTGGTTCTCTAAGACCAATGCTCGGATACCAACTGAAATGTCCCGTTCATTTTGATTATAAACGTTCCATATTAATTGATTTCGTCGCGAGGTTTTGACCTCTATATGAGACGTTTTTCAAAGACTGCATTCATTTTTAAAACAACCATAACCTTTATTTTATCGATAAAGGTTTAAAAGCATTACGTAGATTATCAAATAATGATAATCTAAAATATACCGTTTACACACGACCATTACATAATGGTTTACAATAAGGATATATTACATCAAAAATAAGTTTCTTGAATGCAGTTTTTACATAATATCATACAAGCATGGACTCCAAATCTTGTCCTTATTTTAGTATGCAACAGCGGAAGCTCTTAATAATCACCTGAGAATAAACATGCTTAAAACGTCAACAAAAATGTTGGTGAGTTATAGGTTTAACCTATATATTATCAAATCATAATAATAGACCACAAGATTTCATATTTCAATATACATTCCATACATAGAAATAAAAATCATTCATATGGTGAACACCTGGTAACCGACATTAACAAGATGCATATATAAGAATATCCCCATCATTCTGGGACACCCTTCGGATATGATATAAATTTCGAAGTACTAAAGCATCCGGTACTTTGGATGGGGTTTGTTAGGCCCAATAGATCTATCTTTAGGATTCGCGTCAATTAGGGTGTCTAAATAATCCTATGGTGGATTATCTAATTCTCTTAAACCACCGCTCTGATACCAACTTTTAACGCCTTTAAACGATCGATGATTTTTTTTTTTTTTATAAAACAGGTGTCCGCCCAGACCAAGTGATATGCCGCGGCGCGGCATCCCTTCGTCGCGGTGCGACATTTCAAAGGAAATCATTCCTGCTTAACAGCTCTTCTGTAAATGAAACATTCGATATGTCGCGGCGCGACATGTAGTGTCGCGTCGCCACATTACACGGCTGCTGGTACTGATCTGCAACTTATTATCAAAACCACATTTTCACCAATACGTTACATTATCAATCTTTTATCTACATGAATTTATCATTTCTAATATTAAAATGAGACACTAAAGTCACTCAGTCACGCACGACCTATTACACCAATCAACATATCGTTTCAACCCATATCGGCTTATATGTCAAACTTGACCCAATTGACTCATTCCATTATCTATCACACTTCATCTAAACACACTTAAACCTTTCATTAACCTTATTACAAAATCTTTGACTACTTGTTTACTCCAAAATGTTCAACGACATAACCAAAGACGTCGACACATGTAATTACCTAAAGCATGATTCAATTTTCGAGACTCACAGTTCCACTTATAAAGCCAATTTGATCATACTTGAAAACTCTAAAGCAAAACAACCTTGAATTACAAACATTTGAACACATGATCATCCGCATTCAATAACATAGATCATCATAATAAAAGCAAGATTTAGAAAGTTGCTTTTACTTACTTGAGCTAACTTCTTACTTAAATTCCTTGGGAATCGCTAATTCTTCGACACTTACTATATACTTTTAAGAACTTGCGAGATCCGTTTTCTTCACTTGTCCCAATACATTCATGAAAGTCCACTTTATGATCTCTTGCCGCTTTTCAAGTACCTACATACATGACAACAATGAATATGGGTAAGTTCAATGCTTAGTGAGTAACATAGAGAGTTAAGAACAAGCGCCCATAAACTTGGCACACTATAAATAGCAATAATTATCCTTTGTAAATCGTCTTCTTGGTGGCTAATCTCTTAAGAAGAGTTTGTATGTCCTTGCTTCATGAACACATCATACACTTCATCACTAATGCATCATAACAACACATATCTATAACATATTACATTCATAGAAAGAACTCTACAATAATCGTAAATCATCAATCACATAATACTTACCTTGCGCACCCATGTATGTACAAGTATATCCCCACTTACCTGTCGTAGCCCTCATGATAGGCTTGTCCCGGTGTAGTTCCTTCTTCATTGGTCTATCACAGACTCATATCTCGTCACTCTACCCGAATTCCTTTACTACTAAAACTCTTGAAAGACTTCTTTAACATCTTGAAATTGTATTAGTAAACTTAACACATCATAATATCATCTACCGCATTCATCATTAAGTACCCATTAACAACCATAACATAAACTAATAAAATTAACTTCATCAAAATCTTTAACTTGATAACTTACCGTAAACAAAATACTTGTTTATTCAATCATAATATTCATGATACAACGAAAAACACATCATAATATCGAATACATAATTAAATCGTTACTCAAACATAAATTTACCTATGTACTCACTTGGCCTCTTTTGCACACTTGGCCGCTTTCCTTCCCTTGATTGGCTCCTAATCATAATGCTAATCACATTAATAACTTGCTTGACATATAAATCCGCTCATAACGCCATTAGGCATCAAAGTGGCTACTAGCTTAATTTTAACCCAATTAAGCTTTTGACCGATTTTGACTCAAGAAAGGGACTTGAACCACTAAACTTCAAGTGGCAACTCATGTCCAAATAACTCCCTAATAACATGAACACTTACAACATGCCCAAAATTCCAAACAATAATACTTTATACAAATTTTACACAATTCCACCATTTGGACAGCCCTACATTCATAGCAGATTTAAGTCTCTGTTCAGCATTTAAAGACTTGTTCATTGGAAAGGACACTCAAAGCCCTTTTCGAAAAGTGCTCACACGCCCAAAACGGAGCTACATTTGATTTTATATAATTTTTACAAAATCATGTTTTGTGCAGTTTTTCTTAGTGACGGATTTGACCAATTTTAACTCCATTTTCAACTCAAAACAACACAAAAGCATTTCCAACAAATTCAAGTTACATACATGTACTAATAACACTATTAGGGATGATTCTTGACTCAATTTAATCATCTTACATGGCTAGTAACCTCAAAAACATTACTAGTTCTTTTCTTAGGCATTTTAACAAACAACTTGTGTGCACTACTTGATTTTTAACCATTAACCACACAAGAATCTTCTTCTTATCCAAATTACTTGTTCTTTTGCAAGTTCATACATAAACATACACATTAACACTAATTAATTTCGTTTTTAAGCTTAACCATAGTGCATATAACATTAAAACATTAACTAAACTTGAAACAACCATCAATTTCATCTAATTTCAACAAGATTCATACCTTACTTCTCTAGGGTTTATGAACCCTTAATTTAAGCTTGGATTTTAGGAAGAAGATGATGAAATACTTGCTTCTAGCATGAACCATAAGCCTCTAATTGGTCAATTTTGCACTTGCATGAAGAATCAACTTCTAATTTTTGGTCTCCTCCTTCCTCTTGCTCTCTCTAAAAACATCACACTCACTCTCTAGAACTTGAGTGAATTTCCATATTTGTTTTGAGCTGGAAATGTGCTCCACAATCTGATTTTGGTGCTCAAAAACGTTTTTGGCACTTTTACACAACTAGTCCCTCAATATACAAAAGCTGTCAAACCCCACTTTAACTCGTATTTGGCCCGTTTCCCTTCAATCGGGGCAAAATTTTGAAAAACTTAAAACACGAAAGTTATCACATATTTAATTACGGACGTTTGGGTTTTTGAATCACCTCAACCCGAGTAAATATGAGCAAGTTATGCTCGTTTTACAAAACAGCTCCAAAATGACAACTTATCGAAAAGTTAACCGTTAAGCATTTCAACTTACTATTTTTGGCCCACGACCACCAACACTTATTATTATTAAAAATAATAATATTTCAAGTCACTTCTAACCTTTCTTTTTACATTTATTCTTAAATCATACATAAAAAAACGTTAATAAAAGTTACTTATTAATTACTAGAAAAATATCTTGAAATTTGGGGTGTTAAAACTCTCCCCCCGTTGGATCGTTCGTGTCCTCACGAACCGATTCTATAATACCGATCGTAGCTAACCATCATTTATTACACATAAACGAAGTAAATTCACATCACTTTCCTTTATACCACTACACTGCTCACTAGTCTCTAACATAACTTTTACTGTTTTAATCATGATTTATCTTCTTTTAAACGGTTTCTCTTAAATCAACATCTCAATCAATAACCATTTTTAAGAGCTATTTCTATCAAATGCATTTTCTTATGAAAATACACGAAAGATGTCATAAGAAATACTTCAAGTTCCTTGGTATTGCCTTACTTCTTTCAATTTACAACAATATGACTTTAGTTCAACGACTCTACATAACTTAATTATCTTCTTATTTGTGGAAGTGCACATTTATCTCACTCTATTTCTTCCCAATTACTTGCATAAAATTTATTCACACCCGTGTGGTATATCCTCTTTGAATCTGTTCTATCAAAACAGAAACGTTAAAGTGACTTCCCGTCTACTCTTACTCATTTTCAATTAATTGCAACTAATCATATTCAATTATGGAATCACCGTTTTCTTTTTAGCTTCATCATATAACTTTCGTGACAATGTAAACATTCTTATTTATCAAGGAAAATCTTGCTAGCTATCTTCATTTACCTAAAATTAAACGCGTAAGCATAGAATAAGGGCACCCATCATGGCATTTTGGCGTGTTAACTCACGCGTTTATTTTAAGGATAATATTCATTCTTCTCTGGCATAATCTATTACATTTCTAAGTCCATTCTACCTTAAGGCCATACTTCCTTTCTATCTGGGTATTCCCTTTAGTTAAAAGTCTATCTATATACATTGTCTGGTGATCAGTTCTTTCATCTCATAATTACCATTAATCATGCTAAACTTTCTTAACACTTGTAATCCCATAACACTTGTGTGATAATATTCATCATAAATACAACCCTCAGGTTTTCTTAAATCAAGATATATATATAATCAACATCATGTATAGTATAAAATTTACTTATCTTGTATTCGCGTTGAGTGTTCCAAACGTACGGATTCACATTCACTTAGTCATTGCAGGTTCATGTCTTTGCGCTTTAATGACCATTATCTATACTTCTCAATCGTATCATCATTCATATGAATAATTAACATAACTTACAAGAAATCAAACCTTGCTTAATGTGTGCACGACATGACTTTGATAGTCCTTTATTACATGTCCTTCCACACTTAAAGTGAAGCTCTTTCAAACATTGATACTCTGATCGATAGAGTCCGTTCAGTTGTCCATCAATTATGCATTTCATAGTTCCTGTACTTTATGATCCTTACACATTACATATTCTTTGATATAAAACTTAGATTTCATCATTTACATAAATATCATTTAACAACCACATTAACATTTATATCTTTGCAACTCTGACTTTTCGTATAACCATAAAGAATCCCTTGCTCGGTGCCATCCAGAGACTTAAGTCTACCTTTCACAACTTTAACTTTTTATCAGGCATACAACTTTAACTTATTTAACATTTCTTGTCAACTCGTTCTTAAACACCATTCAACTAAGTCAAAACTTGTTTAGCACATTATCGTTACATCGTTATTAGTCATCATCACTTAAGGGAACATTCATTATACTTTTGACAACTACTTTACATGACAGTTTCTATTCATCATTTTTGTTCATCCTAAACTTGCAACTTACATCATCCTATATAAAATTCATGGTCACGAAAACCCAAGAGCACTCTTAGCATTAGCATAATCATAACCAAAAACATAACCTGTCAACCCGCAAGTTTCTTTCTTGTATCGAATCCGGTCATACCACACCATAGACGCAACTTACTAGGGATGACCTAGGATTGTGCCTAAGCTAAACATACATACCCATAGACATAAGGTCTAAACTCATCAAAATTAACATGGATGTCGAGTCTAAGCTCGTCACCTTAACATAGACATAAGTCTAAGATTTTCACCTAGTGATCTTGATCGTCACCCTCTTGCACGGATGCAATCCGGGAACATCAAGTCACTTATGACATCATAATTTGTGTTCATGATAAAATTATGAACATTCTTTCATACATAATCATAACCTTTCGACTCGAAAGTCTCCTTCTAAAATCTGATTCAATCATACCATTCATAGACATATGGCCTACGCTTATCACAATATACGTGGACATAAATCTAAGCTCATCATCATGAATATGGACGTAAGTCCAGGCTCAATAACATTACCATGGACGCAAGTCCAAGCTCATTAACTTTACCATGGACACAAGTCCAAGCTCATTAACTTTACCATGGACGCAAGTCCAAGCTCATTAACTTTACCATGGACGCAAGTCCAAGCTCATTAACTTTACCATGGATCCAAGCTTATCATTATCGACATGGATACAAGTTCAAGCTTATCATCATCAACATGGACACAAATCCAAGCAAATCGTCATTGACATGGACACAAGTCCAAGCTTATCATCATCAACATGGACACAAATCCAAGCTAATCGTCATTGACATGGACACAAGTCCAAGCTAATCGTCATTGACATGGACACAAGTCCAAGCTTATCATCATCAACATGGACACAAATCCAAGCTAATCGTCATTGACATGGACACAAGTCCAAGCTAATCTTCATTTACATGGATCCAAGCTTCATTACTTAGTGGGTTTGATCGTCACCCTCTTGCACGGATGCAATCCGGGTGCACCAAACCACTCTCATACATCACATCACAAGTGCATAGTCTCCTCGAAACTATCTACTTGTTAACTTATTCCATATGATGCGTACCATTATCGAATTAAACTTCATACGTTCAAAATTCATTTCATTTAATAATCATATAGTCACACATCATTCATTTAGCGTAAGCAACTCATAATAATTAAAAGCCGTTACTCATAGTAATCATGCAATCATACATGTCTAAGCATAGATATACCTCAGTTTAAGTCTAAATAATCCTATGGTGGATTATCTAATTCTCTTAAACCACCGCTCTGATACCAACTTTTAACGCCTTTAAACGATCGATGATTTTTTTTTTTTATAAAACAGGTGTCCGCCCAGACCAAGTGATATGCCGCGGCGCGGCATCCCTTAGTCGCGGTGCGACATTTCAAAGGAAATCATTCCTGCTTAACAGCTCTTCTGTAAATGAAACATTCGATATGTCGCGGCGCGACATGTAGTGTCGCGTCACCACATTACACGGCTGCTGGTACTGATCTGCAACTTATTATCAAAACCACATTTTCACCAATACGTTACATTATCAATCTTTTATCTACATGAATTTATCATTTCTAATATTAAAACGAGACACTAAAGTCACTCAGTCACGCACGACCTATTACACCAATCAACATATCGTTTCAACCCATATCGGCTTATATGTCAAACTTGACCCAATTGACTCATTCCATTATCTATCACACTTCATCTAAACACACTTAAACCTTTCATTAACCTTATTACAAAATCTTTGACTACTTGTTTACTCCAAAATGTTCAACGACATAACCAAAGACGTCGACACATGTAATTACCTAAAGCATGATTCAATTTTCGAGACTCACAGTTCCACTTATAAAGCCAATTTGATCATACTTGAAAACTCTAAAGCAAAACAACCTTGAATTACAAACATTTGAACACATGATCATCCGCATTCAATAACATAGATCATCATAATAAAAGCAAGATTTAGAAAGTTGCTTTTACTTACTTGAGCTAACTTCTTACTTAAATTCCTTGGGAATCGCTAATTCTTCGACACTTACTATATACTTTTAAGAACTTGCGAGATCCGTTTTCTTCACTTGTCCCAATACATTCATGAAAGTCCACTTTATGATCTCTTGCCGCTTTTCAAGTACCTACATACATGACAACAATGAATGTGGGTAAGTTCAATGCTTAGTGAGTAACATAGAGAGTTAAGAACAAGCGCCCATAAACTTGGCACACTATAAATAGCAATAATTATCCTTTGTAAATCGTCTTCTTGGTGGCTAATCTCTTAAGAAGAGTTTGTATGTCCTTGCTTCATGAACACATCATACACTTCATCACTAATGCATCATAACAACACATATCTATAACATATTACATTCATAGAAAGAACTCTACAATAATCGTAAATCATCAATCACATAATACTTACCTTGCGCACCCATGTATGTACAAGTATATCCCCACTTACCTGTCGTAGCCCTCATGATAGGCTTGTCCCGGTGTAGTTCCTTCTTCATTGGTCTATCACAGACTCATATCTCGTCACTCTACCCGAATTCCTTTACTACTAAAACTCTTGAAAGACTTCTTTAACATCTTGAAATTGTATTAGTAAACTTAACACATCATAATATCATCTACCGCATTCATCATTAAGTACCCATTAACAACCATAACATAAACTAATAAAATTAACTTCATCAAAATCTTTAACTTGATAACTTACCGTAAACAAAATACTTGTTTATTCAATCATAATATTCATGATACAACGAAAAACACATCATAATATCGAATACATAATTAAATCGTTACTCAAACATAAATTTACCTATGTACTCACTTGGCCTCTTTTGCACACTTGGCCGCTTTCCTTCCCTTGATTGGCTCCTAATCATAATGCTAATCACATTAATAACTTTCTTGACATATAAATCCGCTCATAACGCCATTAGGCATCAAAGTGGCTACTAGCTTAATTTTAACCCAATTAAGCTTTTGACCGATTTTGACTCAAGAAAGGGACTTGAACCACTAAACTTCAAGTGGCAACTCATGTCCAAATAACTCCCTAATAACATGAACACTTACAACATGCCCAAAATTCCAAACAATAATACTTTATACAAATTTTACACAATTCCACCATTTGGACAGCCCTACATTCATAGCAGATTCTGACTCATTTAAGTCTCTGTTCAGCATTTAAAGACTTGTTCATTGGAAAGGACACTCAAAGCCCTTTTCGAAAAGTGCTCACACGCCCAAAACGGAGCTACATTTGATTTTATATAATTTTTACAAAATCACGTTTTGTGCAGTTTTTCTTAGTGACGGATTTGACCAATTTTAACTCCATTTTCAACTCAAAACAACACAAAAGCATTTCCAACAAATTCAAGTTACATACATGTACTAATAACACTATTAGGGATGATTCTTGACTCAATTTAATCATCTTACATGGCTAGTAACCTCAAAAACATTACTAGTTCTTTTTTTAGGCATTTTAACAAACAACTTGTGTGCACTACTTGATTTTTAACCATTAACCACACAAGAATCTTCTTCTTATCCAAATTACTTGTTCTTTTGCAAGTTCATACATAAACATACACATTAACACTAATTAATTTCGTTTTTAAGCTTAACCATAGTGCATATAACATTAAAACATTAACTAAACTTGAAACAACCATCAATTTCATCGAATTTCAACAAGATTCATACCTTACTTCTCTAGGGTTTATGAACCCTTAATTTAAGCTTGGATTTTAGGAAGAAGATGATGAAATACTTGCTTCTAGCATGAACCATAAGCCTCTAATTGGTCAATTTTGCACTTGCATGAAGAATCAACTTCCAATTTTTGGTCTCCTCCTTCCTCTTGCTCTCTCTAAAAACATCACACTCACTCTCTAGAACTTGAGAGTGAATTTCCATATTTGTTTTGAGCTGGAAATGAGCTCCACAATCTGATTTTGGTGCTCAAAAACGTTTTTGGCACTTTTACACAACTAGTCCCTCAATATACAAAAGCTGTCAAACCCCACTTTAACTCGTATTTGGCCCGTTTCCCGTCAATCGGGGCAAAATTTTGAAAAACTTAAAACACGAAAGTTATCACATATTTAATTACGGACGTTTGGGTTTTTGAATCACCTCAACCCGAGTAAATATGAGCAAGTTATGCTCGTTTTACAAAACAGCTCCAAAATGACAACTTATCGAAAAGTTAACCGTTAAGCATTTCAACTTACTATTTTTGGCCCACGACCACCAACACTTATTATTATTAAAAATAATAATATTTCAAGTCACTTCTAACCTTTCTTTTTACATTTATTCTTAAATCATACATAAAAAACGTTAATAAAAGTTACTTATTAATTACTAGAAAAATATCTTGAAATTTGGGGTGTTAAAACTCTCCCCCCGTTGGATCGTTCGTGTCCTCACGAACCGATTCTATAATACCAATCGTAGCTAACCATCATTTATTACACATAAACGAAGTAAATTCACATCACTTTCCTTTATACCACTACACTGCTCACTAGTCTCTAACATAACTTTTACTGTTTTAATCATGATTTATCTTCTTTTAAACGGTTTCTCTTAAATCAACATCTCAATCAATAACCATTTTTAAGAGCTATTTCTATCAAATGCATTTTCTTATGAAAATACACGAAAGATGTCATAAGAAATACTTCAAGTTCCTTGGTATTGCCTTACTTCTTTCAATTTACAACAATATGACTTTAGTTCAACGACTCTACATAACTTAATTATCTTCTTATTTGTGGAAGTGCACATTTATCTCACTCTATTTCTTCCCAATTACTTGCATAAAATTTATTCACACCCGTGTGGTATATCCTCTTTGAATCTGTTCTATCAAAACAGAAACGTTAAAGTGACTTCCCGTCTACTCTTACTCATTTTCAATTAATTGCAACTAATCATATTCAATTATGGAATCACCGTTTTCTTTTTAGCTTCATCATATAACTTTCATGACAATGTAAACATTCTTATTTATCAAGGAAAATCTTGCTAGCTATCTTCATTTACCTAAAATTAAACGCGTAAGCATAGAATAAGGGCACCCATCATGGCATTTTGGCGTGTTAACTCACGCGTTTATTTTAAGGATAATATTCATTCTTCTCTGGCATAATCTATTACATTTCTAAGTCCATTCTACCTTAAGGCCATACTTCCTTTCTATCTGGGTATTCCCTTTAGTTAAAAGTCTATCTATATACATTGTCTGGTGATCAGTTCTTTCATCTCATAATTACCATTAATCATGCTAAACTTTCTTAACACTTGTAATCCCATAACACTTGTGTGATAATATTCATCATAAATACAACCCTCAGGTTTTCTTAAATCAAGATATATATATAATCAACATCATGTATAGTATAAAATTTACTTATCTTGTATTCGCGTTGAGTGTTCCAAACGTACGGATTCACATTCACTTAGTCATTGCAGGTTCATGTCTTTGCGCTTTAATGACCATTATCTATACTTCTCAATCGTATCATCATTCATATGAATAATTAACATAACTTACAAGAAATCAAACCTTGCTTAATGTGTGCACGACATGACTTTGATAGTCCTTTATTACATGTCCTTCCACACTTAAAGTGAAGCTCTTTCAAACATTGATACTCTGATCGATAGAGTCCGTTCAGTTGTCCATCAATTATGCATTTCATAGTTCCTGTACTTTATGATCCTTACACATTACATATTCTTTGATATAAAACTTAGATTTCATCATTTACATAAATATCATTTAACAACCACATTAACATTTATATCTTTGCAACTCTGACTTTTCGTATAACCATAAAGAATCCCTTGCTCGGTGCCATCCAGAGACTTAAGTCTACCTTTCACAACTTTAACTTTTTATCAGGCATACAACTTTAACTTATTTAACATTTCTTGTCGACTCGTTCTTAAACACCATTCAACTAAGTCAAAACTTGTTTAGCACATTATCGTTACATCGTTATTAGTCATCATCACTTAAGGGAACATTCATTATACTTTTGACAACTACTTTACATGACAGTTTCTATTCATCATTTTTGTTCATCCTAAACTTGCAACTTACATCATCCTATATAAAATTCATGGTCACGAAAACCCAAGAGCACTCTTAGCATTAGCATAATCATAACCAAAAACATAACCTGTCAACCCGCAAGTTTCTTTCTTGTATCGAATCCGGTCATACCACACCATAGACGCAACTTACTAGGGATGACCTAGGATTGTGCCTAAGCTAAACATACATACCCATAGACATAAGGTCTAAACTCATCAAAATTAACATGGATGTCGAGTCTAAGCTCGTCACCTTAACATAGACATAAGTCTAAGATTTTCACCTAGTGATCTTGATCGTCACCCTCTTGCACGGATGCAATCCGGGAACATCAAGTCACTTATGACATCATAATTTGTGTTCATGATAAAATTATGAACATTCTTTCATACATAATCATAACCTTTCGACTCGAAAGTTTCCTTCTAAAATCTGATTCAATCATACCATTCATAGACATATGGCCTACGCTTATCACAATATACGTGGACATAAATCTAAGCTCATCATCATGAATATGGACGTAAGTCCAGGCTCAATAACATTACCATGGACGCAAGTCCAAGCTCATTAACTTTACCATGGACACAAGTCCAAGCTCATTAACTTTACCATGGACGCAAGTCCAAGCTCATTAACTTTACTATGGACGCAAGTCCAAGCTCATTAACTTTACCATGGATCCAAGCTTATCATTATCGACATGGATACAAGTTCAAGCTTATCATCATCAACATGGACACAAATCCAAGCAAATCGTCATTGACATGGACACAAGTCCAAGCTTATCATCATCAACATGGACACAAATCCAAGCTAATCGTCATTGACATGGACACAAGTCCAAGCTAATCGTCATTGACATGGACACAAGTCCAAGCTTATCATCATCAACATGGACACAAATCCAAGCTAATCGTCATTGACATGGACACAAGTCCAAGCTAATCTTCATTTACATGGATCCAAGCTTCATTACTTAGTGGGTTTGATCGTCACCCTCTTGCACGGATGCAATCCGGGTGCACCAAACCACTCTCATACATCACATCACAAGTGCATAGTCTCCTCGAAACTATCTACTTGTTAACTTATTCCATATGATGCGTACCATTATCGAATTAAACTTCATACGTTCAAAATTCATTTCATTTAATAATCATATAGTCACACATCATTCATTTAGCGTAAGCAACTCATAATAATTAAAAGCCGTTACTCATAGTAATCATGCAATCATACATGTCTAAGCATAGATATACCTCAGTTTAAGTCTAAATAATCCTATGGTGGATTATCTAATTCTCTTAAACCACCGCTCTGATACCAACTTTTAACGCCTTTAAACGATCGATGATTTTTTTTTTTTTTATAAAACAGGTGTCCGCCCAGACCAAGTGATATGCCGCGGCGAGGCATCCCTTAGTCGCGGTGCGACATTTCAAAGGAAATCATTCCTGCTTAACAGCTCTTCTGTAAATGAAACATTCGATATGTCGCGGCGCGACATGTAGTGTCGCGTCGCCACATTACACGGCTGCTGGTACTGATCTGCAACTTATTATCAAAACCACATTTTCACCAATACGTTACATTATCAATCTTTTATCTACATGAATTTATCATTTCTAATATTAAAACGAGACACTAAAGTCACTCAGTCACGCACGACCTATTACACCAATCAACATATCGTTTCAACCCATATCGGCTTATATGTCAAACTTGACCCAATTGACTCATTCCATTATCTATCACACTTCATCTAAACACACTTAAACCTTTCATTAGCCTTATTACAAAATCTTTGACTACTTATTTACTCCAAAATGTTCAATGACATAACCAAAGACGTCGACACATGTAATTACCTAAAGCATGATTCAATTTTCGAGACTCACAGTTCCACTTATAAAGCCAATTTGATCATACTTGAAAACTCTAAAGCAAAACAACCTTGAATTACAAACATTTGAACACATGATCATCCGCATTCAATAACATAGATCATCATAATAAAAGCAAGATTTAGAAAGTTGCTTTTACTTACTTGAGCTAACTTCTTACTTAAATTCCTTGGGAATCGCTAATTCTTCGACACTTACTATATACTTTTAAGAACTTGCGAGATCCGTTTTCTTCACTTGTCCCAATACATTCATGAAAGTCCACTTTATGATCTCTTGCCGCTTTTCAAGTACCTACATACATGACAACAATGAATATGGGTAAGTTCAATGCTTAGTGAGTAACATAGAGAGTTAAGAACAAGCGCCCATAAACTTGGCACACTATAAATAGCAATAATTATCCTTCGTAAATCGTCTTCTTGGTGGCTAATCTCTTAAGAAGAGTTTGTATGTCCTTGCTTCATGAACACATCATACACTTCATCACTAATGCATCATAACAACACATATCTATAACATATTACATTCATAGAAAGAACTCTACAATAATCGTAAATCATCAATCACATAATACTTACCTTGCGCACCCATGTATGTACAAGTATATCCCCACTTACCTGTCGTAGCCCTCATGATAGGCTTGTCCCGGTGTAGTTCCTTCTTCATTGGTCTATCACAGACTCATATCTCGTCACTCTACCCGAATTCCTTTACTACTAAAACTCTTGAAAGACTTCTTTAACATCTTGAAATTGTATTAGTAAACTTAACACATCATAATATCATCTACCGCATTCATCATTAAGTACCCATTAACAACCATAACATAAACTAATAAAATTAACTTCATCAAAATCTTTAACTTGATAACTTACCGTAAACAAAATACTTGTTTATTCAATCATAATATTCATGATACAACGAAAAACACATCATAATATCGAATACATAATTAAATCGTTACTCAAACATAAATTTACCTATGTACTCACTTGGCCTCTTTTGCACACTTGGTCGCTTTCCTTCCCTTGATTGGCTCCTAATCATAATGCTAATCACATTAATAACTTGCTTGACATATAAATCCGCTCATAACGCCATTAGGCATCAAAGTGGCTACTAGCTTAATTTTAACCCAATTAAGCTTTTGACCGATTTTGACTCAAGAAAGGGACTTGAACCACTAAACTTCAAGTGGCAACTCATGTCCAAATAACTCCCTAATAACATGAACACTTACAACATGCCCAAAATTCCAAACAATAATACTTTATACAAATTTTACACAATTTCACCATTTGGACAGCCCTACATTCACAGCAGATTCTGACTCATTTAAGTCTCTGTTCAGCATTTAAAGACTTGTTCATTGGAAAGGACACTCAAAGCCCTTTTCGAAAAGTGCTCACACGCCCAAAACGGAGCTACATTTGATTTTATATGATTTTTACAAAATCACGTTTTGTGCAGTTTTTCTTAGTGACGGATTTGACCAATTTTAACTCCATTTTCAACTCAAAACAACACAAAAGCATTTCCAACAAATTCAAGTTACATACATGTACTAATAACACTATTAGGGATGATTCTTGACTCAATTTAATCATCTTACATGGCTAGTAAACTCAAAAACATTACTAGTTCTTTTCTTAGGCATTTTAACAAACAACTTGTGTGCACTACTTGATTTTTAACCATTAACCACACAAGAATCTTCTTCTTATCCAAATTACTTGTTCTTTTTCAAGTTCATACATAAACATACACATTAACACTAATTAATTTCGTTTTTAAGCTTAACCATAGTGCATATAACATTAAAACATTAACTAAACTTGAAACAACCATCAATTTCATCTAATTTCAACAAGATTCATACCTTACTTCTCTAGGGTTTATGAACCCTTAATTTAAGCTTGGATTTTAGGAAGAAGATGATGAAATACTTGCTTCTAGCATGAACTATAAGCCTCTAATTGGTCAATTTTGCACTTGCATGAAGAATCAACTTCCAATTTTTGGTCTCCTCCTTCCTCTTGCTCTCTCTAAAAACATCACACTCACTCTCTAGAACTTGAGAGTGAATTTCCATATTTGTTTTGAGCTGGAAATGAGCTCCACAATCTGATTTTGGTGCTCAAAAACGTTTTTGGCACTTTTACACAACTAGTCCCTCAATATACAAAAGCTGTCAAACCTCACTTTAACTCGTATTTGGCCCGTTTCCCATCAATCGGGGCAAAATTTTGAAAAACTTAAAACACGAAAGTTGTCACATATTTAATTACGGACGTTTGGGTTTTTGAATCACCTCAACCCGAGTAAATATGAGCAAGTTATGCTCGTTTTACAAAACAGCTCCAAAATGACAACTTATCGAAAAGTTAACCGTTAAGCATTTCAACTTACTATTTTTGGCCCACGACCACCAACAATTATTATTATTAAAAATAATAATATTTCAAGTCACTTCTAACCTTTCTTTTTACATTTATTCTTAAATCATACATAAAAAAACGTTAATAAAAGTTACTTATAAATTACTAGAAAAATATCTTGAAATTTGGGGTGTTAAAAAATTGAATCAAAGTTTGAATATGAATATTACCTTGAATTAGAAATATAACCTAATATAAATAACAAAGATTCCTTGATCTTAGATGATTACTTAGAATGGATTAGAAAGCTTGGAAGTAGACTTGCAAACTTGGAAGTATTCTTGATTTTTATGAAACTATACTTATGGAATTTATGAAGAACACTTAGAACTTGAAGATAGAACTTGAGAGATATCACTTAGATGAAGAAAATTGAAGAATGAAAGTGTTTGTAGGTGTTTTTGTTTGTTGGTATATGGATTAGATATAAAGGATGTGTAATTTTGTTTTCATGTAAATAAGTCATGAATGATTACTCATATTTTTGTAATTTTATGAGATATTTCATGCTAGTTGCCAAATGATGGTTCCCACATATGTTAGGTGACTCACATGGGCTGCTAAGAGCTGATCATTGGAGTGTATATATCAATAGTACATACATCTAAAAGCTGTGTATTGTACGAGTACGAATACGGGTGCATACGAGTAGAATTGTTGATGAAACTGAACGAGGATGTAATTGTAAGCATTTTTGTTAAGTAGAAGTATTTTGATATGTGTCTTAAAGTCTTTCAAAAGTGTAAGAATACATATCAAAACACAACATGTATATACATTCTAATGGAGTCGTTAAGTCTTCGTTAGTCGTTACATGTAAGTGTTGTTTTGAAACCTTTAAGTTAACGATCTCAATTAATGTTGTTAACCCAATGTTTATTATATCAAATGAGATGTTAAATTATTATATTATCATGATATTATGATGTATGAATATCTATTAATATGATTTATACATTAAAATATCGTTACAACGATAATCATTACATATAAGTCTCGTTTCGTAATTCTTGGGTTAGTAGTCTTGTTTTTACATATGTAGTTCGTTGTTAACACACTTAATGATATATTTAAATATCATTTTATCATGTTAAATATAGTGTATAAATATCTTAATATGATACATATGTATTTAGTAGACGTTATCATAACGATAATCGTTATATATATCATTTCGAGTTTCTTAACTTAGTAATCTCATTTCTTATGTATATCACACATTGTTAATATACTTAGTGTGATACTTACTCATCATAATCTTAGGTCAACCATATATATATATATATATGTCAATATATATACCACAACATGTAGTTTTTACAATTTTGTAACGTTCGTGAATCGCCGGTCAACATGGGTGATCAATTATCTATATGAAACTTATTTCATTTAATCAAGTCTTAACAAGTTTGATTGCTTAACACGTTGGAAACATTTAGTCATGTAAATATCAATCTCAATTAATATATATAAACATGGAAAAGTTCGGGTCACTACATAAATTACCATTTTGAAACTTGTTAATATTTAACCATTTAAAGTTAAATCCCAATTAGGATCAAGTTATGAAATATACTTACAAACTACAAGCAAGAAAAGAGTTTATACCTACTCCAAGCTTGTTGATAAGTGATGAAGATGATGATGATGAATGGAGCTCCAAAAGAATGAAACCTCAAGTTGTTATACCCCAAACTTATGCACCAACACCCTAACTTTGGTTAGGATTTATAAACACTTGAATTTAGCTTGCAAAAAAAAAAATTAAGAGCCCTTTCTTGCTCCAAAAAGGCCACGGCCAGAATCAGCTCAAGAGAGCTTTTGTGCAGTTTGTTTTGCTTTGTTTTGATGTGTATTTGCATGTGTTTTGGTCTCCCACAAACCTTGGTTAATATGCACCTCAAAATAGAAGTAACCATACAAATGGCTAGTCAAATGGCATGCTTGCAAGGACTCCAATGCCACTTCCATTTCTTTTATAAAATAGTTTTATAAAACTAGATTTTTATAAAACTAGTTTTTTTTTTTTTTACATTTTATAAACTTGCATATTAATTGTTATGTTTACATTATTTATAAAACTAATTTTATAAAATGTAACATAACTAAATTAATTATTTAACCTATAAATAATTAAATCCATATTATATAAATTATTCTATAATTTATATACACATCAAGCGATATTATTTTAGAAAACCATTTTTCTTAAAATCCAAGTGTCGCGTAATTTAATCAACGATCCAATCGCTAAGATCAAATACGAATAAGGTGTCGGTAAGTTTGTTATTGGGTATGACCCAACTTGGATCAAAACATATTAGCCACATTAATTTAATATGTCTCTCGGGCATACGAAAAACCTTCATAAACTACCGATGGAAACGTAATGAGGTCTACTTTCCAATGGTAAGGTTTTAAAACACTGAATCAAAGTTTAATTTGGGTCAAAATGTTGGTAACATTTATGCCTCATTTTATACGCGTGTAATAGTTGCAGCTGAATGGGGAACCATGTAAACTTGTCATATATGAATATATTATGCTATATGATGTTGTTTAGAGTATGAATTGATGATATGATTGATTGGATATGTGCTAACTTGAGATATGATATTCTCAGGTAATAAAGGAACGGAGAAGACTCAGTGATATAGGACAACTGAGTACTTGTACTTCCAGGTGAGTGGGATTATCTTTATGGATGTGATTATACAGTGACTAGGGATGGCAATGGATGTTCCATCCATGGATATCTACCGGATCCGATCCATATATAATGGATATGGATTATGTAAATGGATGATAAATGGATACGGATATGGATATGGATGATCAAAATAATTCGTGGATCAAATATGGATGATAATTTATCATCCATGGATATATCCGGTACCACCCGAAATACATCAATACATACATATATACGTACTAAAATACATGCATATGCATCTACATATCGATATACATATATATATAACCTACAAAATTGTTAACTACTAACGAAAATAAGGGTTATGAAACTAATAATTATAATACTATTGATAATAATGTTAAACATTACACATTTATATTAGTTTAAACTTATATTCACCTATATTGTAACGTCTTTTATTCAATTAAAGTCCCGATCAACAAAAATTACAATAAAAACATGTGTAATAATCTAAAAACATAAAGAATATGCATTTACATGTGTTATAATTAATATTTAATTGTGAAAATCGTCGTTAGATTAACATTTAATTTAATATCCAACGGATATCTATTAACCCGCTTAATCCAACGGATATGGATATGGATGGATGAACTGAGATTAAACGGATATGGATATGGATATGGATGGACAAAAGTTAAATGGATATGGATGTGGATGTGGCATCATCCGATCCATATCCATTCCATTGCCATTCCTAACAATGACAAGTATAGTGATCCATGCCATGCTTATAATTAGACTGTGTAATGAGTCTGTGACCATTATCGTGATTATATGTGATTATGTGCATACCAGTGAACGTCGATGGTGAATTCCGGCGTAAGAGGTCAATGCTATTTACCTTGTGTATTTAGGGTGATAGTATTAGGTCCAAGTGTTACTGATTAGTGGTATAGTATGAATGACGAGTTCATCACGTCTGGAAGACTATACCAGTGACTCAATAGTGTGGACTATCGGTATAATCTAGCTTGATCAGCTATGGGTTGCCGGTCCTCTTGTGTATGGCTTTAAGTGATTAGTGACCAGTGCCTTTAAGCTGTGCTTGATGCTTGTAGTGATGTCCACCTAGATATTGTCATTCACTTAGCGTTATGCTAATTCTCCTACAGTGTTTTGCCCTGCAGGTATAGATTAGCAGCTTTTGGTGGGTTTTGCAAGGCAAGTGAAGATGTTTGACACAGTGTATAACTCTGATATTTTGTAATAAATAATATGGTTAAATGGCTTGTATTAATAACGTAACACCTGTGATTTTGTATAATCATATAAGTATGTACTAATATATGATAGGTAAATTAATAAGTCTTCCGCTGTGAGGGTCTTTAAAAAAAATGTGTATGTAAAAAGTATGGTGTTACACCCATGTTCGAGGTGGAGGACATGGCCCATGTCCGAGGTGGAGGACATGCCTAGGGATGGCAATGGATACTTAATCCAGTGGATATCCACGTGATCCATCCGATTATTCGTGGATATGGATGATCTAAATGGATATGAATACGGATATGGATGAACCGAAATGGATATGGAAATGGATGAAAAAGTTTCATCCATGGATGAACCCGCTTTCCCCTGAAATAACTAAATATATAACTTTATCACTCGAATTAATATTATTTATGTAGTTATATTTCATTAATTATAATCGTTTTGCTTTATATTTTCTCTAAAACTGTAAATTTTTTCTTATATTATGTTTTTTTTCAATCATTAAATGTATTTATCGTACTTTGGTGGTTTAAATGTGATTCGTGTAACTAAAAAGTAAGAAACTTAAAGGTAATCTATTTCTTTGCACGTTTAATAGGCTATTTGTTGACTATTTGTTATATAGATTAGTAAAAATGTGACTTTCAGTCGCATAAACTATTAAGAAGTATTACTTTTGATCAAATTTGTTAAAAATAAAATAAATTTAAATGTATATGGATGATTATCCATTAACCCACTTCACCCGACGGATATGGATATGGATGGATGAAATTTTTATAAATGGTTATGGATATGGATTAAAAAAATAAATGGATATGGATATGGATACTGCCTCACCCGATCCATATCCGATCCATTGCCATCCCTAGACATGCCCCTTTGTATGAGGTGGAGGACATGACCCATGTTCGAGGTGGAGGACATGTCCCATGTTCGAGGTGGATGACATGACCAATGTTCGAGGTATGGCCAATGTCCGAGGTGGATGACATGACCCATATCCGAGGTGGAGGACATGGCCCCTGTTAGAGGTGGAGGGCATGGCCCATGTCCGAGTTTGAGGATATGCCCAATGTACGAGGTATAGGACATGGCCCATGTCCGAGGTGGAGGACATGGCCCATGTCCGAGTTGGAGGACGAGCCCCGTGTCTGAGTTGGAGGGCATGCCCCGTGTTTGAGATTGAGGACATGGCACATGTCCGGGGTGGAGGACATGGCCCATGTTCGAGGTTTAGGACATGACCCATGTCCGAGGTAGAGGACATACCCTTGTCTGAGGTGGAGGACATTCCCCGTGTCCGAGGTGGAGGACATGCCCTGTGTCTCGTGGTAGAGGACGTGACCCATATCCGAGGTGGAGGAAATGGCCCATGTCCGAGGTGGAGGACATGGCCCATATTCGAGGTGGAGGATAAGGCCCATGTCCGAGGTGTAGGACGTGGCCATTTCTGAGTTAGAAAACATGGCCCATGTTCGAGGTGGAGGACATTCCCCATGTCCGAAATGGAGAACATGCCCAATGTACAAGGTGGAGGATATTCTCCGTGTTCGTGGTTGAGGACTTGGCCCATGTACGAGGTGGAGGACATACCCCATGTCCTAAAAGAGGACTTTCCCCATGTCCGAGATGAAGGACATGCCCCATGTCCAAGTTGAAGGACATGCCCCATGTTCGATATGGAAGACATGCCCCATGTCTAAATTGGAGGACATACCCCATTTCTGAGGTGGAGGATATGTCCTAGGTGCGAGGTGGAGGACATGCCCCATGTACGAGTGCGAGGACATGCCCCATGTCCTAAGTGGAGGACATGCCCCATGTTTGAGGGGAGCACATGCCCCATTTCTAAGGAAGAGGACATGCCCTATATTCGAGGTGGAGGACATGCCCTATGTCCGAGGTGGAGGACATGCCCCATGTTCGAGGTGGAGGACATACCCCATGTCCGAGTTGGAGGACATGCCCCATGTCCGAGTTGGAGGACATGCCCCATGTCTGAGTTGGAGGACATACCCCGTGTCCGAGATGGAGGACATGCCTCGTGTCCGACATGGAGGAGATGCGCTGTGTTTGAGGTGGAGGACATGGTCCATGTTTGATGTGGAGGACATGGCCCATGTCCGAGGTGGAGGATATGGCCCATGTCCGAGGTGGAGGACATGCCCCATGTCCGAGGTGGAGGAAATTCCCCATGTCTGAGGTGGAGGACATGGCCCATGTTTGAGGTGGAGGACATGACCCTTGTTCGAGGTGGAGGACATGGCCCTTGTCCGAGGTAGAGGACATGCCCCTTGTTCGAGGTGGAGGACATGGTCCACCTCGGACTTGTCCTCCACCTCGGACATGGGGCATGTCCTCCACCTCGGACATGGGGCATGTCATCCAACTCGGACATGGGGCTTGTCCTTCAACTCGGACATGGGGCATGTCCTCCAACTCGGACATGGGACATGTCCTCCACCTCGTACATGGGGCGTGTCATTCACCTCAGACATAGGGTGTGTCATCCACCTCAAACATGTCCTTCACTTCGTACATGGGGCGTGTCATCCACCTCGAACATAGGGCATGTTATCCACCTCGGACATGTGGCATGTCCTCCACCTCGGGCATGAGGCATGTCCTTCGCCTCGGACATGGGGGCATGTCCTCCACCTCAGACATGGGGCATGTCCTCCACCTCAGACATGGGGCATGTCCTCCACCTCGGACATTGGGAATGTCCTCCACCTCGAACATTGGGTATGTCCTCCACCTCGGACACGGGGCATGTCCTCCACCATAATGAATTGTTGTTGAGGAGGATAGTTGGAGTACTATTGTTCAGGAGTATAAACGGGTGTTTGTGATATGTATGACACGAACCCCATGCCTTGATTCGGGTTCGAAGTCGGCCCAGAATGTGAGTTATACATTTGCGTTTCAAATAATGATTTAAAAAATATTTACTCTGTTGTGTATCGAGTTAATCAGTTGGCTTGTTTTGATTTTTCTTGGATGATATTTTAGGCATTTTACAGTGAACGAGGGTTGAAAGTGTTGGGAGTGTTGAATGAGTGATGTTTTGATTTTTATTCGTTTAGATCATTTAAATATAAGTATTAAGTGCTTTGGGAAAAAACAAAAACAAAATAATAACAGAAAAGTTGAGTAGTTATATATTTAAACTGCTATTTGCCGTCGAAAATTCAATAAATGAACAAAAAACTCGTCCTCATTTATGAGTGAGAATGATATTTCTGAGGGCGAAGTGGGTGGCGGTTGAGGCCGGCGAGGGCGGCACCAATGCTATCGGCGCCCTCGGGGTGCGGGTTTGAGGGCGGTCCAACACGCCTATCATTGAAAATGGTCTTATTATACCAATCTTTCATAACATTATTATCCACATACTAATAGCAGCCCCTTTTTTGTTCTCCCATTGGTCCGGCTATCCACCTTCCTCTCACAATGGGCTACTGCTCACCTTTTGCCCCTCTTTTTTCCCTCTTTTCTTTACTTACAAAAAATGAAGCGACCGTTTCCTGTTTCAGCCATGTCTTCTCCCTCACCTCCTCTCATACCTTATCCCTTACCTTCTTGCTCTAATTCTTTCCTACCTGCTTTCTTCTTAAATTTATTTTTAATTTATTTGCTCTATTTCTCTCATAATAAACATCGCACCACCATCTTTACCCGTTTCTCTCGCGCGATTTTTGGATTTTTGGAACAAAATGAATCGAATCAGCTCTTTTAAATCAATCATTTTATTTTATACATTTATATTTCTGTAGTTGGAATCAATTATTCAAACGCGTTTCTTCATATCAATCAAGCATATTCTGTAAGCGCATTTTCTCTATCATCAGTTATATTTTTCATCTAATTCAGTTGAATTGTGATGAATATGTTATGATTGATTATTTGGTAGTGGATCTGGAGAAGCCTATAAGGTGATTGAAGTAACTGACGTTTTCAAAGGTTTGTGGTGTTGCTAAATTGTTGATCGATTTGGGTTTTGCTAACTATCAGGTAAATTTCTTTGCTTTTGTTGTGAATATATAAATTTTAGGGTTTCAGATGGTTGGAGCAAATGACAAAGATTTGGTACTGCTGGCATAAGATTGGCTTCAAGTAGAAAAAAACAAAGAAACCCTAAAATTTGGTACTGCTAGCATAAGATTGGCTTCAAGTACAAAAAATCTGAGAGTCAGCCATTGCTTATTGTGATGGCAAGGTTTCATGTTATCTTTATTTTTGACTCGACTAAAAATCTGTTATATGAGGTAAGAAAGTTGAACTTAGTCTTGAGTAAGAAAGTTGTACCCATTTCAAGTTTCCGTTCTAAAAGAACCATTTGGTTAATATAGTTTATCCATCTATATTCTATATTGAGGTTTTAATAAGAAAAATTGGTAGATTTTTGTTTTAATGCCAATGTTTAAAATTCATTAGAAGAGGGTTATGACATTCTGCTACTTATCGAGTGACTTTTGCTCTTAGCGATGATGCTTTTATCAAAGATTATTCTACAATTTTTGGATTAAAGGTTAGTAAAAGTTACTTTGAAAATGGTAGTTCTATTAACTAATGACATCTATTTTTGTTAAACATGTGGACCATGTCTTGAAGATTTGGTAATTTGAACGTTTGCTTAAATGTGTGGACCATATATTTTTAGGGTGATAAATTTATTTTCTGTCTATATTATTTTATGTCTTTCCATAAGTTCACACTTAATTTTTGTTATGATGATAACATGTATTTAAATCATGTCTTTGCTGTCTAAAAAATGAGAAAAGGGAAGTACAAAAAGGACTGTAGAGATCTTTGGTCTTGATGGATGCACCTTATCCTTTTGGGATTTTTATTTTTATTTCAAAATAGATATGTACATTTTATAATGTGATTGTTCATCTTCATTAACATTTAACCCAAAATTTTTTTGAAAGTAATGCTTTGCAGCCTTGGACTTTCTATTGTATGGAAGAAGGTCGTTTTTAATTTTGCAGTAGTTCCCCTCGGAATCAATAAGCTGATGAAAAGAGTTCTAAGAGGTAAATCTTGTACATTTTGCTTATTGTTTGGAAAAAATTAAAGAAGACGTGGCAAATTCATATGGTCAACTTTAATCTCTATTTTATGATGTAGGTTTCTCACCGTCTATAGAAGTGTATTATAAAACTCTAATTCGATGTAGGTTGTGTCTCATTGGAAGGAAGGAAGACCTTGATTTAATTGAAAAAAGGATTCTATAATAGTTAAAAGCTCTCTCAATTTATAAGATGAAGTGTTAGTAAGTTTGATATTTAGCTCTTATAACTAAGATATCTAATTTAAATATGTGGTCGATGATATGTTTACCTCAAAGACCTGAAGTGGCTGCTGAAACAGCTGCTGCACTTGCTTCTGCTTCATTGGTGTTTAAAACGTCTGACCGCACTTACTCTAAGCTTCTCCTTAAAAGAGCCATTAGGGTGAGTATTCTGTCTATTTTTTGTTTCATTTTTAAGGGTAGAAACGGAATATTAATCTTTGTTCATGTGACACAACAGGTGTTTGAGTTTGTTGATAAGTACAGAGGTTTTGATAATGCTAAAAACGAACATATATTTCATAGCATTATTCCTCAAGAAAGACAAGCTTTTAGTTGCAATTGTTCTATTTACAAGTGATATTCGTTTAAATAATAAAAGGTGAAGACAAAAGACAGATTCGACGAATTGAAGACGCAAACGACCAAAAAGCTCAAAAGTACAAAATACAATCAAAGAGGTTCCAATTATTGATGAGAAACGTCTCAAAATTACAAAAGTACAAGATTTAAAACGCAAAGTACACGATATAAAATAGTACGCAAGGACGTTCGAAAATCCGGAACCGGGACCAGAGTCAACTCTCAACGCTCGACGCAATGGACTAAAAATTACAAATTAATTATGTATATAAATATAATATAATATATAATTAATTATATAAATTATATATTTATATTATTAAAATCCGTCGGCAGACTAGGATCCAAACTTGTGTGAGTTGGTTTTACGAACTCCGCGACTTGCGGAGTTTGAAGAGCAAGAGTGACGCGACTCGCGGAGCAGCCAAATTCGAAAATGCCTATAAAAGGCAACGCAATCTGAACGTTTTATATATCCTAATTCTATCTATCTCTCTATATACGTAAATATATATATAATTTATATTTTAATTTTAATTTTAATTTTAATTTCCAATAATAAGGGTATGTTAGCGAATATTGTAAGGGTGTAAGTCGAAATTCTGTCCGTGTAACGCTACGCTATTTTTAATCATTGTAAGTTATGTTCAAACTTTTTAATTTAATGTCTCGTAGCTAAGTTATTATTATGCTTATTTAATACCGAAGTAATCATGATGTTGGGCTAATTACTAAAATTGGGTAATTGGGCTTTGTACCATAATTGGGGTTTGGACAAAAGAACGACACTTGTGGAAATTAGACTATGGACTATTAATGGGCTTTATATTTGTTTAACTAAATGATAGTTTGTTAATTTTAATATAAAGATTTACAATTGGACGTACCCATAAATAACCATATACACTCGATCGGACACGATGGGCGGGGTATTTATATGTACGAATAATCGTTCATTTAACCGGACACGGGAATGGATTAATAGTCACTAGAATTATTAAAACAGGGGTGAAATTATGTATAAGGACACTTAGCATAATTGATAACAAAGTATTAAAACATTGGGTTACACTCAGTCGATATCCTGGTGTAATTATTAAACAAAGTATTAAAACCTTGTTACAGTTTAAGTCCCCAATTAGTTGGAATATTTAACTTCGGGTATAAGGATAATTTGACAAGGACACTCGCACTTTATATTTATGACTGATGGACTGTTATGGACAAAAACCAGACAGACATATTAAATAATCTAGGACAAAGGACAATTAACCCATGTGCATAAAACTAAAATCAACACGTCAAACATCATGATTACGGAAGTTTAAATAAGCATAATTATTTTATTTCATATTTAATTTCCTTTATTTTATATTTAATTGCACTTCTAATTATCGCACTTTTATTTATTGTTATTGTTTTTAATTGCATTTTTTATTATCGTACTTTTTAATTATCGCAAGTTTATTTTATCGCAATTTTATTTATCGCAATTTCATTATCGTTATTTACTTTACGCATTAAATTAAGTCTTTTATTTATTTAATATTTTACATTAGGTTTTAACTGCGACTAAAGTTTTCAAAATCGACAAACCGGTCATTAAACGGTAAAAAACCCCCTTTATAATAATAATATTACTTATATATATATTTGTATTTTTATAAATTAAAACTAATATAGCGTTAAGCTTTGTTTAAAAGATTCCCTGTGGAACGAACCGGACTTACTAAAAACTACACTACTGTACGATTAGGTACACTGCCTATAAGTGTTGTAGCAAGGTTTAGGTATATCCATTCTATAAATAAATAAATATCTTGTGTAAAATTGTAGCATATTTAATAGTATTTAGTTGTAAAAATAAAGCTATTTCATATACACCTCGCATAACATCAAGAATTTTTGGCGCCGCTGCCGGGGAACGCCGAAGCGAAACGCCACACACATAAAAAAAAAAATTTATTTAGTTTTTGTAAAAATACATTTTTTTTAAATATCAAAAATAAAAAAAAAAAATATATATATATATATATATATATATATATATATATATATATATATATATATAAATCTATTTTTAAGATTTTTATAAAATTATAAAGTATTTCTATTTTTATTTTAGTTTTTCAAATATAAGTTTTATTTAATTTATATAAATATTTTATATAAATATTAAAACAGAAAAATATAAAAAAAATATAATAAAAACTGAACCTGTCAAATTTGAACCTGGTACACGTTGAACCTGCAATCTCCGTGACTCGTGGAGCCGCCCAGACAGGTCACACAGAAACCCTATTCTGCATTAATTACGGTGTAATAATTATTATTATTATTATTTAATTAAAACCCTAATTAGGGTTAGTATTTTAAATAATTAATTAATTTAGTTTTATTTATTTAATTTGTATTTTAAGTTTAATTAGTTTAATTAGTTTATAAAATTAATAGTTTTATAAAATAAATAATATAAAAATAATATTTTTATAAAAATTGTACTTTTTACAACTTTTAGTATATTTTTATATTTTGTCTCTTTTCATTTGTTTTTAGCGTAATTTTTGTATTTTTCGCTCATTTTTTCTTTTAAGATATAGTTTTTACCATAGTTATTTTTATTTCTAGATTTTTAGGCTTTGCCGTAAAATCCCTTAAGTGCTTTTTCTTTAGACTAAGATTTAGGTGCTTTAGAATTTTGCGAAGTTTTTTTTAGTTTTTAGTACCTTTTTAAGATATTGCCATTTGGGATAGTATTTCTTTTAAGCTTTAATATTTTTAGACGCAACTTTTAATTCTTAGTTTTTAGTTCTTTTTTAAGTTTCAACGCGCTACTTTCTTATTTTTATTTTTCGACGCCTTTTACCTATGTATCAATTATCACTCCAATTAGTAATCTCAATTTGCAATTTTAATTTTAAGTTAGTAATAATAATAAGGTTGGGTTAGTTAAGTGTTTTAAAGTTTTATAAGTCACTCTTTTTCTTTCTTATTTCTCCAATTTTAATACCAACGCGCTCTTTTTCTTTCTTATTTCTCGTCATTCTAGTTTTTAGGACTTAGAATTTTTCTACTTATTCTCTAAATTTCTTTAAATTACGAAAATTTATTTTAAGTGGTTAAATTGATAGACATCAAAATTTTCTGGTTCGTAGTAATAGTTGAATTTGTACGTGGACCGGGTTATTGGAGCCAAACAGTACTCAATTATATTGAGACCAAACGAATCCTGCCCCTCTGCTGCATCTTTTGGCTATTCGAAACGTGGTCAAAATCAGAAAAGTCTATTAATTGGATAACTTATATAATTTTTCTTTCCTTTTAAAAACTAATAGGATATTCAGTGAATGCACCGAGCAAGACGTTCACCACCTTTTGTACGTTCACCACCTTTAACCAGATCAAGACATCTAGCAAATATTGTCGCCGTTGATTTTTCTTTAGAATCGTCATCCATTCGACCATGTACTCCAATTCAAATTTTCGATAATCTATTTTTTGAACCCGACCTCACAATTGAGAATCCGGAGAATATTCAGGGACAATTCATAGATCCTGAACCATTAATTTTTCCTCCGGAACCACCAATCATTCAAACAGAGATTGTTGAGGAACGAACCATTAAATCTGAATCCTCTAGTGATTCAGATTCAACAAATTCAATCATGGAGAATCTGGAACCTTTAAGTATGGAAGACCGAATGAGAGCTAAACGCACTGGGCAAGGTCACGCAATTACTCATCCAGACATTAATGCGCCAGATTATGAAATCAAATGACAAATTCTACACATGGTAACTAATCAATGCCAATTTAGTGGTGCGCCAAAGGAAGATCCAAATGAACATCTTCGTACCTTTAATAGGATCTGCACACTATTTAAAATAAGAGAAGTTGAGGATGAACAAATATATCTCATGTTATTTCCCTGGACTTTAAAGGGAGAAGCCAAAGATTGGTTGGAATCGTTACCTGAAGGGGCGATTGATACATGGGATGTTTTAGTTGAAAAATTTCTTAAACAATTCTTTCCGGCATCTAAAGCCGTAAGACTTCAAGGAGAAATTGTTACGTTCACACAGAAATCGAATGAAACTCTATATGAGGCGTGGGCTAGATTTGGAAAGTTATTAAGAGGATGTCCGCAACATGGTTTAGACACTTGTCAAATAGTACAAATATTCTACCAAGGATGCGACATCACTACAAGGAAAGACATCGATATAGCAGCTGGTGGCTCTATTATGAAGAAAACCGAAACTGATGCTTACAAAATTATTGATAACACTGCTTCCCACTCACATGAGTGGCACCACGAAAAAGATATCGTTAGATCATCTAAAGCAGCTAGACCCGATTCTAGCCATGACTTAGATTCCATTTTCGCAAAGATAGATGCTGTCGAGAGACAAATGGAAAAGATGACTAAGGATATACACTCAATACGAATTAGTTGTGAGCAGTGTGGAGGACCACATTTGACAAAAGATTGTCTCAGTATTGAACTAACAATGGAACAAAGAGAGAATGTTTCATATCTAAACCAAAGGCCTGGAAATAATTATCAGAATAATTATCAACCGCCAAGACCAATTTACAATCAAAACCAGAATTATAATCGAAATGTTCCATACAACAACCAACAAGATCCTAGCAATCAACAAGTATCCAATCATACTTACAATCAGCAAAGACCTAATTTTCAAAACAAACCACAAACCGATGATAAAAAGCCGAATTTAGAAGATATGATGATGAAGCTAGTTGAAACTCAAACACAGTTTTTCACATCTCAAAAACAAACCAATGAACAAAATACTCAAGCATTTAGAAATCAACAAGCTTCTATTCAAAATTTGGAACAAGAAGTAAGTAACCTAGCAAGGTTAATAGGTGAAAGAAAACCGGGAAGTTTACCTAGTGATATAAATGCTAACCCCCGAAATGAAACTGTGACGACCCGAAAAATTTCGACTAATTTTAAACCAAACTCTCGACACGATTTAATATTTTTGACACGATAAGCAAAGTCTGTTATATTGAGTCTCAAGAAAATTTGGAACCATGGTTATACATTCAATTAACCTTTGACTATTCCTGACGATTCACGAACAATTATGTGTAAATAAATATGTAAATAAAAATATATATGTAAATAGAAATATAAGTGTATATATTAATCTGAATTAATATAATACCATTTAAAACATTTGAATTAAATATATAGAGTAATATACAAAATAAATAAGATGTTATTAAAATAAATATATAAATATATATATATATAGATGACATCTGTACACAATTAATGTTGTATGTATGTTGTAATATGCATAATATATATAAGTACTAAACATTCAAAAATGGTATTTTATACTATAAGTATTACATAATTAATGAAATGTAATATTCTTATATTAACTTTAATTACAAGTTAAAATATAGTTATTATAATACTTTCATTATGAAAATTGATATTTGTATTATTAATTTAATATATAAATATGAGATTTAAGAAGCATAATTTGTTATATCAATATTATAAGTATTATTCTCAATTAGTATTATTAATATTAATATCTGTATTGTTAATAATAATATAATATATAATATATAGATATAAAAATGGAGATATGTAACTTGTTATTACTAGTAATATTATTATGATTTGTTATTAAGAATCATTATTGTAATTATTATATAAAAACAATATAATTTAATAAAATTATCAATATTATGATAGATATTATTATTATTAGGATAATTATTATTAATTGTATTATTATTACATTATTATTATTAATATTATTAATTATTAATATTATTAGTATTTTAATTATCCTTAATATAATTATAATTAATTAATAATATTATTTATATAAAGTTTTATATAAAAATGGAATCTGAATTAGTGGAACGTACCTATCAATCAGTATATATATTTTTTTCCTATCTTAATTTGTTACAAATCAATATCAGCAATCGTACATTCAGATTCCTTTCACTAGCTATTTTTATTTTTTTTCTCTTATTCCCTGCTCCTGATTGAAGAAATTGTTGACACAATTCACTACAAAACAACGGTAATCGAATCTGGTTACTGTAATCATCCCTCTTATACACTCTATATAATATCTGGTACAATACAAGAGGAAGCAGAAAAAGAAATTAAATTTAAAACAGCTTATATCTCTGTTCTTGAGTCGTTTTTACCAAAACTCGAATTTGTATTAGATTTCAAGATTCATAAATACAGTCTTGTTAAGAATCATCCAAGCAATCTATCTGAAAAATCCCAAGTCCCAATTCCTTAAAATGGATTCGAATTCGTGAGTCAAAGTTTGGATTTCAAAAGTCAACTAGAGTGTTCATCTTAAAATTCGGAGTTGTTTTGATGTTATTGGATCAATTGATGATTCAAAAAGATTACATGAATGATTTAACAACTATTTTATGTTATAAACTTCATCCTAAAACAATCACAATTGTGAAATCATTTTTTTTTCTTTAAAAAGACAGACGGCAGCAGTAGCAGCACTCTATTTTGATTTTTTTTCTTTTTCAATTTATATTAACTAATCATGTATGTGATGGATTTTATACCCTAAAGTCAATTTTGAAAACTAATAATCAGTTGAGAGGATCGGGGTTCGATTTTGGTATTGAAAGGAAGTAGATGAAGAAAAACAGAAACATGTCGAGTTATAATTAATTAAGAGGACACAATTTCAGTTAAAATGAATTGGTCTGATGGTTAGAGGGTGTGTCGGGTTAATAAGGGATCCGGGTTCGAGTCTCGCAGCTGCCATATTTTTTTTTAAGGGGCTTCATGAGGTAGTTATTATTATTATTATTATTATTATTATTATTATTATTATTATTATTATTATTATTATTATTATTATTATTATTATCATTATTATTATTAATATTATTATTATTATTAAGATTAAGATTATTGTTATTATTAATATATTATCATTAAAATTGTTATTAGTATTATTATTATCTTTATAAGTATCATTAAAATTAACATATTTACTATCATTATTATTATTACTAGTATTATCAATATCATTAAAATTGTTATGATCATAAAAATAAAGATTACATATACACAAATATATTTAAATTACATAACTTAACTATATTAAAATGTATATATATATATATATATATAAAATGAAAATATAAAAATAAATGATGAAAACTTATAAATATAACAAATACATCATTAATAAATGGAATTACTCGATTACAAGAATATGTTTTAATATATATATGAATGATATAGGTTCGTGAATTCGAGGCCAACCATACACTTGTTCAATGATGTTATATGTATTTTTACTACAAAATACAGTATGGTGAGTATATAGTCCCATTTTTTTAAACTCTAAATATTTCGGGATGAGAATACATGCATCTTATGATTTACGTTATGGACACAAGTAATAAAAAAAATACATTCTACGTTGAGTTGTACCACTGGCATATTTCCCTGTAGCTTGGTAACTAATATTTACATGGGTATTGTAAACGCGAATCCTGTTGATAGATCTATCGGGCCTGACAACCCCAACCGGACTGGACGACCAGTATTCAACGGTTGCACAGTACTTCGTTTTGTAGGCTACATTTGGTACAGTGTAGTGAGATTTCATAATAAAGGGAATATGCGACGTTGATTAATAGTTAAGTATGGTTACCAAGTGCTCAACCACTTAGAATGCTTTACATACACTTGCGAGTGTATTATGTTTATGAATATGAAATCTTGTGGTCCATAGTTATAACGCTGCTAGCATCAAACCTATATCTCACCAACTTTATGTTGACGTTTTAAAGCATGTTTATTTTCAGGAATTAAAGAAACCTTCCGCTGTGCATTAGCTCATATTAAGGATATTACTTGGGGCCATTCATGCCATATTTCAAAAAGATGTTGCATTCGAGTCATTGAAGTTCATTAGAGATTATTATTAAGTAAATGACAGATTAGGTCATTTGGATACTATGAAATGATACACATGCCTGCCAACTATTGATGTAATGAAAGGTTGTCTATTAAAAACAAATGCAACATTTGTAAAATGCATCATATAGAGGTCAAGTACCTCGCAATGTAACCAACTATTTTGATTCGTTTATAATCGATATGGACTTCGTCCGGATGGATTAGGAGCGGTCCTTTCAGTTGGTATCAGAGCGGTGGTCGTAGCGAACCAGGTCTTGCATTAGTGTGTCTAACTAGGAGTTGTTAGGATGTACTAGTGAGTCTGGACTTCGACCTAGTAGTTGTTAGGTTATATTAGTAAGTCTGGACTTGAACCTGGTCTGCATTTTAAAAGTGTTTGCTTACCACCATTTGTTGAAAAATATCTACTTGTCATTTTCAGTCTCGACGCGTCTTATTGCAATTATTGCATAGACGATGTACAGACAAATTCACATCCCATCACATTAAGTCTTCTCTGACACGTTTCCTTAACTCTCTCCGTAATCTACGAGATCTTCTGTACTATACATAGATATTCTATGTAATAAGAATATCATTCGATATCCGAAATTCATTTCATACCAAAAACTCTTTATCTAACCGCGCAAAATGGAACTCACCACTAGTTCAAGCCCCTCGAATTCCGATATGGAGTCCCACTCAAGCTCTGAAAGCAGTGTAACCGGAATGGATCAACCAATTAGTCATCACCAATTCTGGATGAATTGGGGATGGGTTCGTAGCCTACTTAATCATTGGAGGCAAGAAGTAGGTGATCCCTTCCACCAACCGAATTCACCTCTGGGTGAAGAACCTGAAGCACTTACCGGTGAACCTGTCCGAAACACCATTTTCTCTCTCATTTCTAGAGTATCTCGCCTCGATTATATACTACATCAAATTCTAGATTTTATTTATCCGCTCGCCCGAACCGACAATCACCCCGGTGTAATAGAAAAAGTCAACGAGCTTTGCGCTCGAGTAGTGGCTTTGGAACGTATGGTGCAAAGATTACAAGCACCATCAGCAACACCAGTACCACCAGTAACGTCCACATCGCAAGCCTCAATACCATAAGCACCAGCAGCATCACTGGCAGCAACAGTACCATCAACAACATCAACATCCGCATCCCACACCTCATCATTAAAAATCTTTACCACGAACATCAACATCATACGCACCATATATACCAAGGAGTACCAACAACAATGAAGAATGAAGTATTAAACCATAACTTCATTAATATTCTGCGAAGAATATGTGGTTCCTAATAGTTTTAGAGAATACTTATTCTAGCTCAAACCGAAAATCAAATGAGATTAATATCATATTAACTCATTAAATCCTTGATTACATTTGAAGAAAATATATATGTATATATGTTTTCATAAAGATTGTAATTAAGAATTCTTTCGTACAAACTGTTAATGGTGAAAATATTTTAACGGGTAGGTAATACCCGAGGAATATTTAGATTGCACATTAATAAGTTACACTGTATATTCTTCGAATCTGATTCAACGGTCATTTACTATCCTACTTACATCCACCGATATACGAATCCGTTCACCACAGAATAACCATTTTCATACAAATTTCATATTTGCATTTTGACCCATCAGAATCCAACAAGTGGCATAATGATGAAAATATTGGACAAAATAAAATTTGTTAGAGACAAACGAATTAACTAATTGAAATTTTGTTAGGAATCCACGCTAACTGTTCCTGGCTAACTTATTACATTTCATTTATCGCAATTTATTTATCGTAATTTTATTTATTGTCATTTAATTACTGTTATTTATTTTACGCACTTTACATATCGTTGGATAAATCGGGACACATGTACACAATACGTCGGATTAATTCTGAGACAATAAGTTGTACACGGGTCATGATACGTATTTATTAATTCGAATATATGGTATATCCTAACACAATAAGTATACAATACGTTTTGATAAATCCTAAGACAATACGTACACAATACGTCTTAGTTAATTCTAAGACAATACGTCTACAATACGTCTCTGGGTTGATGCAAAGACAATACGTATACAAAACGTCGTGGGATAATTCTAAGATTATATATATATATATATAAACCGATTATTGGACTATCAACATTGGACAATTAAAAATGAATTTAAAATATTGATTATAACATATGAAACTAAACAATTCTTCAAGTTTTCCACTTGATTTCATCTTAAACCTCAATTGTATCATGATGATTACAATCAGCGTTCAAATCTATCAAGATTCTTAAAAACACCTCAATCGAGAGGGTGAACCAACCGCACTTCATCTACGGAATAAGAGATTGACGCATATAGTTATGCACGTGAAAACTCTCGGAAACTGAATAAACGTTTAACACATAGCTGTGTTAATTCCTTTAGTGTTATTATTACCCAAAATAACTTTGCAGTTCTTCTTCAAAGTAGCAAATTTTGTCACAGCTCCAGCAAGTCAACTTCGACTTTTCAGTCAGACTAACCTTATTATAACCTTGATATATACGTTGTATTTTCGCCTTCGTTACCAGAAATCTTTTATATTCCACCCTACTACCATCAGCGTTTAATCATCTAAAAACACAATTCTCTTAAAACCCCTCGGTTTGATAACCAATAATCCAGATCCGAAACTTTAAAAATGCTGACGAAGCAGCATGTAATAAATGGTCTCAATGGCCAAAAGTTGATGATAAAGAATGGAGTGTTGGAAACGCTCAATAGAAAAATTTAGTACCAAAAAGCGGATTATGCGAAATTTTGAAGGAGGCTGTGGACAAATCACAATGACTAAACTTGTACATAAAGAATCCCGATGATTCTGATTCTGATGAAATCTTTCTCGAATACCTTACTTCTTAACCGCTCTAAATCATCGTGATTGAATTTCTTCATCACAATTTGATTCTGAAATTCTAAGATATCATCAAATTTTTCTTTATTAATATCCTCAATATTTTTGAAGATATTTTCATAAATATTCTTGTCTGATATTAATTATCTCTTCACGTTACCTGTGTTACATCATAAAAGAAACTATTTTAGTTTCTAAAGTCTAAAACCTTCGAGTTTAAAGTATGAATGTTTGAAGTAGTGTTGGGAACTGAAGCATGAGTTAGTATAATATAATGACACTTGATCAACGTCATTATATTACAGTAAGTCATGTTGAGTTTCTAATGGAATGTGATGATTCACAGTACCATCATCATGTGTCATGTTACACGACTCTTACATTCTATTTAATTTCTAAAAATATCAAGAAAATATTTCTTGATGATTCGGTCTTTTCCAGGATAATCTGGTAATTTGACAAATCAAAATCGTACCATTACCATTTCTTCTTAGAGCATTAGCTATGTTCATTCCGAATTTCATAACTACGAATTCCGGACCATTACTCGCTTGATTCAAGGACGTGAAGAGGAAACGAAAGAATGAAACTCCAAAATAGAAACTAAAGTATAAATCGCAGCAAATAGGAGAGAGCATTAACTATGGATGCTAATGATTATAGAAGATAGAAGCAGGGACATCGAAATATAAGGGAAGATATAAAACCTAACAACCACCCAGAAACTACAAACCGTGCATATCAATACGTATTGCCACGTAAAGGCACGGGAAAATTAATAACACTATAACCCCAAGATAATTGTAGAAGTAAACAAAATCCTCCGGTGGTAGATGAAAAAGAAAAATGATAGATATGAAAGTTAGAAGTATAACAAGAATCAATACTGGATGGAGCATATTGACGAATGCTTTAAAGTATGAATCAAGGGAGAAAGAATAGAAGGTGTGAGTTGTGGAAAATAAGGAAACGAAAGGGGTGGATATATAGTAGAATATTCGACAGAGCAATCAAAACAGATTATCGCATTTAAAGCGGATCCTAGTTTCTTTGATTACCGAAGAATCAAATCTTATTACTAAAATTTTCTCCAAATCCCTTGAACTCTGGAAAATCAATCCTATCTACGTCAAAAGATATGACGAATCTACATTTATTCATTTCACTCTCTTGCGATAAGCTTCACTTATACTATTCGCGTAATCAAATTGTTTTACGTATATTATTCAATGATGACAAAACTCTATTTATCCATTCATATTCGTCATGAAAACATACTTATTGTCAACCATGACGATCTCTATCAAATTTCGGGGACGAAATTTCTTTAACGGGTAGGTACTGTGACGACCCGAAAAATTTCGACTAATTTTAAACCAAACTCTCGACACGATTTAATATTTTTGACACGATAAGCAAAGTCTGTTATATTGAGTCTCAAGAAAATTTGGAACCATGGTTATACATTCAATTAACCTTTGATTATTCCTGACGATTCACGAACAATTATGTGTAAATAAATATGTAAATAAAAATATATATGTAAATAGAAATATAAGTGTATATATTAATCTGAATTAATATAATACCATTTAAAACATTTGAATTAAATATATAGAGTAATATACAAAATAAATAAGATGTTATTAAAATATATATATATATATATATATATATATATATATATATATATATATATATATATATATATATATATATATATGACATCTGTACACAATTAATGTTGTATGTATGTTGTAATATGCATAATATATATAAGTACTAAACATTCAAAAATGGTATTTTATACTATAAGTATTACATAATTAATGAAATGTAATATTCTTATATTAACTTTAATTACAAGTTAAAATATAGTTATTATAATACTTTCATTATGAAAATTGATATTTGTATTATTAATTTAATATATAAATATGAGATTTAAGAAGCATAATTTGTTATATCAATATTATAAGTATTATTCTCAATTAGTATTATTAATATTAATATCTGTATTGTTAATAATAATATAATATATAATATATAGATATAAAAATGGAGATATGTAACTTGTTATTACTAGTAATATTATTATGATTTGTTATTAAGAATCATTATTGTTATTATTATATAAAAACAATACAATTTAATAAAATTATCAATATTATGGTAGATATTATTATTATTAGGATAATTATTATTAATTGTATTATTATTACGTTATTATTATTAATATTATTAATTATTAATATTATTAGTATTTTAATTATCCTTAATATAATTATAATTAATTAATAATATTATTTATATAAAGTTTTATATAAAAATGGAATCTGAATTAGTGGAACGTACCTATCAATCGGTATATATATTTTTTTCCTATCTTAATTTGTTACAAATCAATATCAGCAATCGTACATTCAGATTCCTTTCACTAGCTATTTTTATTTTTTTTCTCTTATTCCCTGCTCCTGATTAAAGAAATTGTTGATACAATTCACTACAAAACAACGGTAATCGAATCTGGTTACTGTAATCATCCCTCTTATACACTCTATATAATATCTGGTACAATACAAGAGGAAGCAGAAAAAGAAATTAAATTTAAAACAGCTTATATCTCTGTTCTTGAGTCGTTTTTACCAAAACTCGAATTTGTATTAGATTTCAAGATTCATAAATACAGTCTTGTTAAGAATCATCCAAGCAATCTATCTGCAAAATCCCAAGTCCCAATTCCTTAAAATGGATTCGAATTCGTGAGTCAAAGTTTGGATTTCAAAAGTCAACTAGAGTGTTCATCTTAAAATTCGGAGTTGTTTTGATGTTATTGGATCAATTGATGATTCAAAAAGATTACATGAATGATTTAACAACTATTTTATGTTATAAACTTCATCCCAAAACAATCACAATTGTGAAATCATTTTTTTTTCTTTAAAAAGACCGACGGCAGCAGTAGCAGCACTCTATTTTGATTTTTTTTTCTTTTTCAATTTATATTAACTAATCATGTATGTGATGGATTTTATACCCTAAAGTCAATTTTGAAAACTAATAATCAGTTGAGAGGATCGGGGTTCGATTTTGGTATTGAAAGGAAGTAGATGAAGAAAAACAGAAACCTGTCGAGTTATAATTAATTAGGAGGACACAATTTCAGTTAAAACGAATTGGTCTGATGGTTAGAGGGTGTGTCGGGTTAACAAGGGATCCGGGTTCGAGTCTCGCAGCTGCCATATTTTTTTAAGGGGCTTCATGAGGTAGTTATTACCTTTATTATTATTATTATTATTATTATTATTATTATTATTATTATTATTATTATTATTATTATTATTGTTATTATTATCATTATTATTATTAATATTATTATTATTATTATTAAGATTAAGATTATTGTTATTATTAATATATTATCATTAAAATTGTTATTAGTATTATTATTATCTTTATAAGTATCATTAAAATTAACATATTTACTATCATTATTATTATTACTAGTATTATCAATATCATTAAAATTGTTATGATCATAAAAATAAAGATTACATATACACAAATATATTTAAATTACATAAGTTAACTATATTAAAATGTATATATATATAAAAAATGAAAATATAAAAATAAATGATGAAAACTTATAAATATAACAAATACATCATTAATAAATGGAATTACTCGATTACAAGAATATGTTTTAATATATATATGAATGATATAGGTTCGTGAATTCGAAGCCAACCATACATTTGTTCAATGATGTTATATGTATTTTTACTACAAAATACAGTATGGTGAGTATATAGTCCCATTTTTTTTAAACTCTAAATATTTCGGGATGAGAATACATGCATCTTATGATTTACGTTATGGACACAAGTAATAAAAAAAAATACATTCTACGTTGAGTTGTACCACTGGCATATTTCCCTGTAGCTTGGTAACTAATATTTACATGGGTATTGTAAACGCGAATCCTGTTGATAGATCTATCAGGCCTGACAACCCTAACCGGACTGGACGACCAGTATTCAACGGTTGCACAGTACTTCGTTTTGTAGGCTACATTTGGTACAGTGTAGTGAGATTTCATAATAAAGGGAATATGAGACGTTGATTAATAGTTAAGTATGGTTACCAAGTGCTCAACCACTTAGAATGCTTTACATACACTTGCGAGTGTATTATGTTTATGAATATGAAATCTTGTGGTCCATAGTTATAACGCTGCTAGCATCAAACCTATATCTCACCAACTTTATGTTGACGTTTTAAAGCATGTTTATTCTCAGGAATTAAAGAAACCTTCCGCTGTGCATTAGCTCATATTAAGGATATTACTTGGGGCCATTCATGCCATATTTCAAAAAGACGTTGCATTCGAGTCATTGAAGTTCATTAGAGATTATTATTAAGTAAATGACAGATTAGGTCATTTGGATACTATGAAATGATACACATGCCTGCCAACTATTGATGTAATGAAAGGTTGTCTATTAAAAACAAATGCAACATTTGTAAAATGCATCATATAGAGGTCAAGTACCTCGCAATGTAACCAACTATTTTGATTCGTTTATAATCGATATGGAATTCGTCCGGATGGGTTAGGAGCGGTCCTTTCAGAAACAGCTAAAGCCATTACCACGAGAAATGGTATTACACTTAAACCACCTGAAATACCTGTAATTTCTGATGAAGCTATTCCTACTCCACAAGAACCACAACCTGAACAAGATAAGGAAAAAGAATCGGTAGTTGAAAAGGTTAATGAAGATAACACAGTTAAGGCTAAACCTTATGTTAAACCATACCAACCACCACTTCTTACCCGAGTAAAATGAGAAAAGAGAAACTTGAAGCCGAGCAATCCAAATTTTTGGATATGTTTAAACAGATAAATGTAAATCTTCCTTTCATTGATGTGATTTCAGAAATGCCTAGATATGCTAAATTCTTGAAAGATCTGATCACAAATAGAAAGAAAATGGAAGAACTCTCGGCCGTTACTATGAATGCTAATTGTTCTGCAGTGCTGTTGAATAAGATACCAGAAAAACTATCAGATCCAGGATGTTTCACAATTCCATGTTTTCTGGGTAGTCTTAGTTCAATAGAAGCATTGGCAGACTTAGGTGCTAGTATAAATTTAATGCCATATTCACTATACGCTAAACTAGACCTTGGAAAATTAAAACTAACACGAATAAGTATACAACTAGCAGATAGATCAGTAAAATATCCTAGAGGGATAATGGAGAACATGCTAGTTAAATTTGGTACTTTAGTATTTCCAGTAGATTTTGTTGTTCTGGACATGGAAGAAGATTCTCAAGTTCCCCTCATATTAGGAAGACAATTCTTAAACACGGCTAAAGCAATAATAGACGTGTTCGGTAAGAAACTGACCCTAAGTATAGAGGACGAGAGTGTTACCTTTTCAGTTGATAAAGCAATGCAACAACCACAATCTGCAGATGATACATGTTATTATATTCAAACTATAGATTCACATGCAGAATTGTTAGAAGAATTTCCAGAATTACAAGGAACAGGAGAATGTTCTTTAGGAGAAGGAACTGAACCAATTGATGAAACTGAAACGTTAGCTACACTAATAGCTAATGGATATGAACCAACAACAGAAGAAATTCAAATGCTAAAAGAAGAAGACAGATATCGATACAAATCATCGATAGAAGAACCTCCGACATTAGAGTTAAAGCCACTTCCAAACCATTTGGAATACGCTTATTTACATGGTGAATCTGAATTACCTGTAATAATATCGTCTTCTCTTACTGAAAATGAGAAATCACAACTCATTTCTGTGTTAAAAGCTCATAAACCAGCCATTGCATGGAAGATTCATGATATTAAAGGAATAAGTCCTTCGTATTGCACAAATAAAATCCTTATGGAAGAAGGTCATAAAACGTATGTGCAATGCCAACGAAGACTAAATCCTAATATGCAAGATGTTGTTAAAAAAGAAATTATTAAACTGCTTGATGCAGGTTTAATTTATCCAATTTCTGATAGTCTATGGGTAAGCCCAGTTCAATGCGTGCCTAAGAAGGGTGGCATGACTGTCATCACAAATGAGAAAAATGAGCTTATTCCTACTAGGACTGTAACAGGATGGCGTGTATGTATTGATTATAGAAAATTAAATGACGCCACCAGAAAAGATCACTTTGCCTTACCTTTCATTGATCAGATGTTGGAAAGGTTAGCCGAAAACAGTTACTATTGTTTTCTTGATGGTTTTTTCGGATATTTTCAAATTCCAATAGCACCCGAAGATCAGGAGAAAACCACGTTCACGTGCCCTTATGGTACTTTTGCTTACAAATGCATGCCATTTGGACTTTGCAACGCCCCTGCAACCTTTCAAAGGTGCATGATGGCGATTTTTCATGACATGATAGAAGAATGCATGGAAGATTTCATGGATGACTTTTCAGTCTTCGGTGATACATTTGAATCATGTTTAGTTAATCTTGAACGAATGCTTATTAGATGCGAACAATCAAATCTAGTACTTAATTGGGAGAAATGTCATTTCATGGTTAAAGAAGGCATCGTTCTTGGTCATAAAATCTCAAAGGAAGGAATTGAAGTGGATAGAGCTAAAGTAGATGTAATTACTAAACTTCCACATCCCACTAATGTTAGAGGAGTTAGGAGTTTTCTAGGGCATGCCGGTTTTTACCGACATTTTATAAAAGATTTTTCTAAAATTGCCACTCCTATGAATAAACTCCTAGAAAAGGATGCTCCATTCATCTTTTCAGATGAATGCATCAAATCTTTTAATATTCTTAAAGAAAAACTCACTAATGCGCCGATCATGATAACACCAAATTGGAATCTACCGTTTGAACTAATGTGCGATGCAAGTGATTTTGCAATGGGAGCCGTTTTAGGACAAAGGATTGAAAAACGATTTCAAGCTATATATTATGCTAGTAAGACATTACAAGGAGCACAAACGAACTACACAACTACTAAAAAAGAACTCCTTGCTATTGTCTTTGTTTCTAACAAATTTTGTTCATATCTCGTTCTAGCTAAAACGGTGGTCTATACCGACCATTCTGCTCTTAGATACCTATTTTCGAAACAAGATACCAAACCACGATTAATCCGTTGGATCTTACTATTACAAGAGTTTGATATTGAAATCCGAGATAAAAAGGGAGCATAAAATCTCGCAGCCGATCATCTTTCTCGTCTTGAAAATCCTGAATTAGAAGTTCTAAATGAATCGACCATACAAGACAACTTTCCTGATGAATATCTATTGAAGATAGATTATAATGAAATTCCATGGTTTACAGACTATGCAAACTACTTAGTATGTGGATTCCTTGAAAAAGGATTATCGTACCAAAAAAGAAAGAAATTCTTCAGTGATATAAAACACTATTTCTGGGAAGATCCACATTTGTTTAAAAGTTGTCCAGATGGAATAATACGCCGATGTGTATTCGGAGATGAAGCCAATCAAATCTTAAACCATTGTCACACAGGACCAACAGGAGGGCATTATGGGCCTCAACTCACAGCAAGAAAAGTTTACGATGCTGGATTCTATTGGCCTACAATTTACAAAGACGCACACCTTCTTTGCAAATCCTGTGATGCTTGTCAAAGGGCCGGAAAAATAAGTCAACGTGATGAAATGCCACAAAATGTCATTCAAGTATGTGAAGTATTTGACATTTGGGGTATTGACTTTATGGGTCCATTTCCGAAATCTCATAATAATCTCTACATTCTCGTAGCCATTGATTATGTATCTAAATGGGCGGAAGCACAAGCTCTCCCAACTAACGATGCACGAGTTGTAGTCAACTTTTTAAAACGTCTTTTTGCAAGGTTTGGAACACCGAAAGCTTTAATAAGTGATCGGAGAACTCATTTTTGTAATAATCAACTTGAGAAAGTTCTTAAAAGATATGGAGTAACTCATAAAATCTCCACTGCTTATCATCCACAAACAAGTGAACAAGTTGAAAATACCAACCGAGCTTTAAAACGTATTCTAGAGAAAACCGTAGGATCAAATCCGAAGGAATGGTCCATTAAATTGAAGGATGCACTCTGGGCTTTTAGAACAACCTACAAAACTCCAATTGGAACCACACCTTTCAAACTCGTTTACAGAAAAGCATGTCATCTTCCAGTAGAAATTGAACACAAAGTATTTTGGGCTTTGAAGACATGTAATCTTGATTTACGTGAAGCCGGACGTCTACGGTTAAGTCAACTAAACGAATTAGAAGAATTAAGACAAGAAGCATACGAAAATTCGTTAATCTATAAGGAAAGAACGAAGAAATGGCATGATAAAAGAATCAGAAGTTTAAAAGAATTTAAAGAAGGAGATAGAGTTCTTCTTTTTAATTCACGATTCAAGTTATTTCCTGGAAAATTGAAATCAAGATGGTCTGGACCATTCATAGTCAAAAGAGTTTTCCCATACGGAACAGTAGAATTAATAAATTCAAATGGGGATTGAATTTAAGGTTAATGGTCACAGAGTTAAACATTACATAGATAGTCCGATGGAAGTTGACAACGAAGTTAATCACAATTTCAACACCACAGCTAACTAAGTGTGGAGAGAATCAAGTCTTTTAAGGATAATATGTATTTCTGTTAGAGTTAGATTTTCTATTTTCGTGTAGTTCTCGAAAATGGAACCCGAATGGTCTTTCCCTAGCAGACCCTAAAGAACTAGTCTTCTCCCCCCATTCTGAATTTTTATTTTTTTTTTAGGTTTTTACGAAATGAAGACTTCCTGTGAACTAAATCATGGTCTAATGCTACACGCTTTGATTACTAAACGTAATAATAACACACTTTCGAGTGAACTGGTATCAGTAATCAGAGAAAAATTGGACGGAGTAAGAAAAGAATCCAGATGTGAAAATAATAAGTTACAATTTGGTAAAGGAAAATCAAAATCCGCAGCGAAAAGAAGAGCACAACACCTTGAAAAATGTCACAAATGCGGAAAATGGTCACACGAAGGTAAATGTTCAAATAATCAAACCTATTCAAATACCGAATTTGTTACTTTATGCAGAGACGGACCGTTTATATGTTTAGAAGAAAAAACATCAAATGCTCGAGGTTACGCCTATGTAACCATGGAAAACCAATTAGTCCGACTATCTTATGAGTGGGCTAGAGCATATCACTAAGAAATCTATTTCACAGGTAAGTTTGTACAGTTTTCATTTTTATTTTTATTTTTATTTTTAACCTTTTGATAATAAACGCTAATTTGTTCGCTATAAAGTATTAAATTGGTATTCAATAAAATTAGGTCTTGCGACCGAAATTATTGATATCATACAAAAATTTATTACATCACTGTGAAATTTACCGTTTATTCTTAAGGTATAAATATCTTTAATCAATCAACTCAAAATATTTCAAAAATTCGTCATGAGTTAAATTAGGTCATGGAACCGAAATTACGTTACCGAAAAGAGGGGCGTATATTTTTGATAATATTTTATTGATTAAAGTGGGATAAAAGCCAAAAAGATTTTTAATTTTATTTTTAAAAAAATTAATAAATTAATATTAAAATAATATTGTAAACTTTTTAAATTAATATATTTAAAATTGTAAATATTTGAAAAATTAATATTTTTAAGTTTGTATGTAAAAAATATATAATATAAGTTTGGTGTGAATTTTTAATTTTAATAATATGAATTTTTAATTTTATGCATTTTAAATTTAAGTTTGGTGTGAATTTAAAAACAAAAATTTACTTTATTTTGCTAAGTTAAAAATATGATTTTTAAAAATTCGTCGTAAGTTGAAGACTAGGTCGTTGAACCGAAATTGTTTTACCCAAGGAAGGGACGAGAACTTTTATTATCATTATTTTTAATCTTATTGAATTAAAGTATGCCAAAAACATTAAAAAAACCGAAAAAAATCTTTGCTTTTAAAACCGCGCTTTAAATTGACATATTTTAAAATTTTGTCGATGGACGGACTAGGACATCGTTCCGAAACGACCTCGTCCTAAATAACAAGGGAAACAAAATTTTAAAATTAATTAATTAATTGTTTTATAAGTTAAGGTTTTTATAAATAAAAAAATACAAACACCGCGACTCGCGGAGTTTGTAATGGGTAAACACCGCGACTCGCGGAGTTTGTAAAATACAGAAAAAAATAAAACGCAAGAACAGATCAGTTTACCAACACCACACACAAATAACTGCGAAAATACCCGAAAAAACCCAAAAAAAGCCTCCCAAATTCGCAATTTTTGGCCATTTTTCATCAAATCTTTCACAAAATCATATTGAGAAGGATGCTATCAAGGAATTACTCAAGGAAAACGGTAAATTTCTACACCAAAACACCCTTTAATCCGAAAATTTAGTGTTCTTGAGCAATTTTATACCCAATTCAATTTTGATGCTTTTTAGTGTAATTATACTTGAATTGTTTATGTATTATGCTTGTATAACCTAGATTGATGGTATTTAACATGATTAGAAGCCTTAAACTTCAAATTTTGAATAATCTAGGGTTTGTGTTCTTGAGCAATTTGGGGCTTTTTGATATAAACAGGTTATGGTCGATTTTTGTCATGAATTATTGCTAAATTAAGTAGTGTAACATGTTTAGGTAGTTAAATGATCCAAACTTTGAGCCTAAACATGATTTTTGAGAATTAAAGTGGACTTTTTCAAGTCTAAAATTCATGAACTTGATTTTTGAGAGATAATGCCATTTGAAACTTGTTTAATTGCTAATAATGATTATTTTGACATGTTATTTGAGTTGAATGCTTATGAACTTGACGAACATTTTCGTATATGCTTATTTGAAAAAGTGTAGATTTGATAAAAATATGAAAATGGGCATAAGTTTGATATAAATTGAACATGTCATTGTAATTATTTTGATTGATGATTTTGCTGACACTAATGCATATTTGGATGTACAAAAATTGTGTTTGATGTATTTTGTAGACTGAAAGGGGTGAATCTTCATCCCAAGCTCGCATTGCTCCTCCTGAGAATGCGAAACAACAGGATGTTGATAACTATTACAAACAAGATATACCTCATCCAGTTATGACATTTTCAGATATGCACGTGGAAGATTTACACCCGAACTTGAGATTAGACAGACGTTGGATAGATTATCCAAAATACCAAAGGGGCTTGCACACTCTTCATTCTAAAGCTGTTGAAGTACCTAGGGTAATAGAATGGAAACCGTTAGAAGCGGTAGGATTGGGCGAACGGATTAGAGAATTACTTACACAGAGGTATGGTAATTCTACTTTTAACGATTGGGTACGATTATTCAACATGCGTAGACCTGTATATAAAGTATGGTGTGAAGAATTATTGTGTAGTATAGAAATAAATGATCGGGTAGCTACTTTAACCGATCGAACTTTTATTAGATTTTTGTAAGGAAGTTCGATGCGCCACATGTCTCTACTAGACATGGCTCAGGCCTTACGTATATATACGCCTGAGGAGCTAGCATCTGCCGATTGTCAAGGGTTGATATTAAATGGTAGGAAGATTGATGAAAATTTTGATACGCATGGTGTATGGAGTCAAATGACTAGCCATCACCGATTTAAAGGGGGAAATTACTCTTATCTTGATATTGATAGAGCTGAATTAAGAGTAATCCATAGGTTTCTAGTGAACTCGATTACACAGCGAGGTAAAAATAAGGAAAAGGTAAATGAGCAAGATTTATTTTACCACATGTGTATTCGAGACCCATAAAGCGTTGTAAGTATACCTTATTGTGTGGGTTATTATTTATCGACTATGGTTAGGGGGATGAGACCGCACAGTATAATAGGAGGTGGTATATTTATTACATTAATTACTGAGTATCTCGATGTGGATATAAGTCGGGGGGGGATTATTAATCGAAGAACCGGAACCCCACGATACAATTGGTTTAAATATATATCATGGTGCTAAGGTTTTGAAGAGGCGAAATAACGCCGCAGTACAATATAATGGAAGACATCCACAGGTTGAAAGAAATCAACAGCCTTGTAATGTGGGAGGGGGAAATGAAATGACAGAAATGCAAAGGTTTATAGCTTCACAAGAGTATGAAAATGCTAGACATCGAGCATTTGAAGATTGGCAAGTTCATCAAAACAACATTATAGCTCATTGCCAACATGTAGGTAGAAACTATATTCCTACTCCAAAGCCCGTATTTCCTCCCTGGTCCATAGAGATCCAACCACCGTATCCTACTTATAACCCAGCTGAAGCATTTTATCACACATACGGTTATGCATGGAACCCCTACTGGTATCAGTATCAACCCTAGTTTATTTAGTTTTATTTATTTTATTTTTGTAATGTTACTACATTTAACACTTATGTTGATATTGTAATAGTTTTTATAATTTTCTAACTTTTATTATTAGATTTTAATAATTTTTGAATGTGGGGTAATATACCAAACTTCAAAAATATGTATATATGTTTGCAGTTTATCTTATGTACACAACAGGGTAAAACAACGCATTTTCAAAGACTGACATTAAGTTCAGCAAAAGCAACTAATTTTGACGACAAGATGAAAAATAAATGTGATGTAACAACAAGACGGAATGAACAAATGATATGCACCATTTATCATTCAGCAAACAAACGCCAATACGTTTGGAAACTTTGGTAAAATTTGATCATTTTTCTACGCTAATCACCCTCAATAATTTAAATTGTTACTGATTTCTTGCAAATGAGGGTATTGCAATATCTTAAGTGTGGGAAGGGGTTAAATTCTTTCGGATTTTTAAATTTTTACTTTATACACTTGGTTACCATTAGAAATACTAGTAAAGCAGTAGTTGTATTAGAATCTAGTGCTCTCTGATAATAAAGAACAGCCCTAGTCTTATATACTGACTACCCAATTCTAGTAAAAAAATTTCAAAATTTTCAATTAAATGAACTCAAAATCATGTTTATACATATTTATGAACGATAAAACTAGGTGTTAACACCGAAATTATTGTTACCTCGGAAAGGACATAAATTGAGAAACAAACCAAAATGTTAGAATTCATTTAAAATGGAATAGAGGACAATAAAAAGGAAAATAAAAGCCAAGTGTGGGAAAATTTACCAAGTTATTTTAAACATATGTCACATATTTCTGTAACAAATAACTGAAAATACTTTTGCTTTGGACTAAACTAAAAAGTTTTACCCGATTTACTGTAAGAAAGATGGATCTACACGATGAATCAATTCCATCATTAAAAGGAAGTAAAGTCTTCCGAAAAAGAAACGCGCTTCTTGATTTAGGTCATGAAGTTGTCGTCCAGACCAGCTGTAGGTTGACGAAAAACCTATAAAAGTCATCTCTAAAATCAGCAGGAAATCCACGGACCTCAGCATAAAACAGGGTCGCCAAGTGGTCAGACTTATCCTAACCATGAGAGGATCTGTCTCGTAAAATGGGGAGGGCTCCGTGCAAATTAGCTTGATAAGACTAATGAATCAGACCCCCAGAAAGGATCTCCTTAAAGATTAAATATCAGCTTTTAAGCCTGATGTTACTCAATCCTTGAGATTGACCTTAAAGATTGAGAATTACAAACTCATGGAATTCGATGATATTTAAACTCCAGCTTGAACGAGAAAATATTTTGATCAAAATTACAAACCGATTTGTTTTCTGAAAACCCATTTTCAATGCGTTCATTACCATTGAACGTAAAATCCTAGGAATTCACCTGGAATTCATTAGGTCACCTGAACCAAATCGGGTGTCAACCGTAAGAATGGTGGTTGCATAATATGGTCAAAGACAGGACCTTGTGCCAGGTCGAAAAATTATAAGGGTGAGCTTTACTATTGCTCCTACCAAGGATAGTAATTGCATCCGATACGTTATAGACCATAATTAAAAGAATGTCAGGGGACATTGCCTTAACAGTTGTTTGTTCAACGCTTTCCTTTACAACCGGACGGTAGTTTACCGAAAGGTAATATACGGAGCAAGTATACTGGACGTGTTGCTTTTCCAATACAAGGTTAGCAAGTGGGTGACACAAAACCACAAGTTTTGAGCTAAAAATTTCAAATATGAAACCCACCAAACCCACAAAAAGAATTTGCAAACACCAGTGAAGGGTTATTCCGGAAAACTTATCTAGGGTAAAAGCAAGATTTAATTTTCAAAAGATCAAATGTTTTCATAAAGATCCAATTTCCTTAATGGATCTAAATTTTCATAAGTCATGTGAGACTGTAAACCACATCGTTACTACCATTGTTCATACCGCTGTATTGAAATCACTGATGTACAAAGTGTGAAGAATAAAGAAGTGATTCAAGTATTTTTATTTCAAGACTATATTGCTTGAGGACAAGCAACGCTTAAGTGTGGGAATATTTGATAATGCTAAAAACGAACATATATTTCATAGCATTATTCCTCAAGAAAGACAAGCTTTTAATTGCAATTGTTCTATTTACAGGTGATATTCGTTTAAATAATAAAAGGTGAAGACAAAAGACAGATTCGACGAATTGAAGACGCAAACGACCAAAAAGCTCAAAAGTACAAAATACAATTAAAGAGGTTCCAATTATTGATAAGAAACGTCTCAAAATTACAAAAGTACAAGATTTAAAACGCAAAGTACACGATATAAAATAGTACGCAAGGACGTTCGAAAATCCGGAACCGGGACCAGAGTCAACTCTCAACGCTCGACGCAATGGACTAAAAATTACAAATTAATTATGTATATAAATATAATATAATATATAATTAATTATATAAATTATATATTTATATTATATTTATGTTATTAAAATCCGTCGGCAGACTAGGATCCAAACTTGTGTGAGCTGGTTTTACGAACTCCGCGACTTGCGGAGTTTGAAGAGCAAGAGTGCCGCGACTCGCGGAGCAGCCAAATTCGAAAATGCCTATAAAAGGCAACGCATTCTGAACGTTTTATATATCCTAATTCTATCTATCTCTCTATATACGTAAATATATATATAATTTATATTTTAATTTTAATTTTAATTTTAATTTCCAATAATAAGGGTATGTTAGCGAATATTGTAAGGGTGTAAGTCGAAATTCTGTCCGTGTAACGCTACGCTATTTTTAATCATTGTAAGTTATGTTCAAACTTTTTAATTTAATGTCTCGTAGCTAAGTTATTATTATGCTTATTTAATACCGAAGTAATCATGATGTTGGGCTAATTACTAAAATTGGATAATTGGGCTTTGTACCATAATTGGGGTTTGGACAAAAGAACGACACTTGTAGAAATTAGACTATGGACTATTAATGGGCTTTATATTTGTTTAACTAAATGATAGTTTGTTAATTTTAATATAAAGATTTACAATTGGACGTACCCATAAATAACCATATACACTCGATCGGACACGATGGGCGGGGTATTTATATGTACGAATAATCGTTCATTTAACCGGACACGAGAATGGATTAATAGTCACTAGAATTATTAAAACATGGGTGAAATTATGTATAAGGACACTTGGCATAATTGATAACAAAGTATTAAAACTTTGGGTTACACTCAGTCGATATCCTGGTGTAATTATTAAACAAAGTATTAAAACCTTGTTACAGTTTAAGTCCCCAATTAGTTGGAATATTTAACTTCGGGTATAAGGATAATTTGACGAGGACACTCGCACTTTATATTTATGACTGATGGACTGTTATGGACAAAAACCAGACGGATATATTAAATAATCCAGGACAAAGGACAATTAACCCATGTGCATAAAACTAAAATCAACACGTCAAACATCATGATTACGGAAGTTTAAAAAAGCATAATTATTTTATTTCATATTTAATTTCCTTAATTTTATATTTAATTGCACTTCTAATTATCGCACTTTTATTTATTGTTATTGTATTTAATTGCATTTTTAATTATCGTACTTTTTAATTATCGCAAGTTTATTTTATCGCAATTTTATTTATCGCAATTTCATTATCGTTATTTACTTTACGCATTAAATTAAGTCTTTTATTTATTTAATATTTTACATTAGGTTTTAACTGCGACTAAAGTTTTCAAAATCGACAAACCGGTCATTAAACGGTAAAAACCCCCCTTTATAATAATAATATTACTTATATATATATATTTGTATTTTTATAAATTAAAACTAATATAGCGTTAAGCTTTGTTTAAAAGATTCCATGTGGAACGAACCGGACTTACTAAAAACTACACTACTGTACGATTAGGTACACTGCCTATAAGTGTTGTAGCAAGGTTTAGGTATATCCATTCTATAAATAAATAAATATCTTGTGTAAAATTGTAGCATATTTAATAGTATTTAGTTGTAAAAATAAAGCTATTTCATATACACCTCGCATAACATCAGGTTTCTACAAGTCTTTTTCTTTGAAACTAAACATGTATTATAATATTTCTTTTTTCTACTATTTCAATGGTGTGTTGGTACAATTGTTTCAAAATCGTATTCTAGATTTGATTTTCATGCTAGATTTTATTTTTCTCATCTAAATTTTTGTGTGATTTTACCTAATGAAGATGCAGTAGATTATGGACACAAAAAGAAGGGATCTTAAGCTTTTGCTTTTTTGTTACACTTAGATCTCATTTGGTATTGTTCTTTTCTGTCCATTTTATAAACTTGAATATTAATACTAAAATAAGGGTGTTGAACTTGGTTTCAGTTCTTTCTTCATGTGATGCCTATTGCGATTACATTTCATAGTATTATTGTTCTTACAAGTAGCTTCTCTTTTTCATGAAAAGCAAAATGTATCATATTTTGTAGGTTCATGGACTTGTGTATTGTTTCAGGTTGGCTACAATGCTTTTGGATGGTAAAAGACCTCCAGAATCTACCATGGTAAGTAAGAGCTTTCTATGATCAGAATTGTATGCTTTTGGTATATGTACTATGCTTACCCCTATTTTTTTATGTCATTTTAAGTTGTTGACTGTTGTCTTACAGGTTTTGAATTGGATTTGAGACTTAGGAAGTCTATTCAAGCAATGTCATTTTCAATCAGTTGGCCGAAATGAGCAAGCTACCTGAAACTTATTGTTAAATATAGTTATCCTGGATGTTGAGACTGAAATGGTTCAAAGCGTTTGATGCATAATGGAAGTGTATGAAAGGCGTTTGATGAAATGTCCAAGAGAAGTGTCTCTTTAAATTACTAATATGATTATTAGATGTATGAAAGGCGTTTGATGAAATGTCCAAGATTTATGTTATATTTACTTCTGCTGTAATTTTTTTATAGGATATTCAATCGTCTCTCGAAGAAAATGGCATTGGTGCTTATGTTTCTTTACAAAAGCTAAACTACTAAAACTCACTATAAGGTTTGTTAGTTTGCTCTTTGATTTGTTACTTTATTACTTTAATCCTAAATTTTAGATTTAGATTTAAATTATTTATAGACTTTGTATATTTCGGTGTGGCAATATGCTAATGACAATCAATCTTTGAATGTATATGTTTCGTGTTTAGTTCTGTCTATAAGTAAAGTATTGGGGTATTTGAGTAAAATCTTTATTAAATAATCAATTTTGCAGACATGGGGAATGGATATAATCGATTTTCAGATGGGGACTCGATATACTCAAGTTAGTCTCTTGAATGGATTATGCAACATTTAATATGTGACACTGCAAATTTTGGTTTGAGTTGCTACTTTTGAATGAATTGTCACATATATTGCACATTTTAGTGGTGTTATGAGTGTAAAGTCTCCCAACACAATATATTATAAATTCAAATTAGCATATATATATATATATATATATATATATATATATATATATATATATATATATATATATATATATATATATATATATATACTGAAACATGAATTATCGTCTTTTCCAATAAATATCTAATGTAGCTAGAATGGATATAGTTTCGTATGCCTGATATAGTCATCCCAGTCTACTATGCATAAAATGTGGATATATGATAAAATGAAGTTTCTACAAGGCCGAGTCTAACTGAAAAACTGCTCATAAGTTTGAAGTAAGGTTCTTTTACCTGTTTTAACCCATTTGACCTAGTTCACTTTGTGCTTTATTCTTTTGTCATTTTGATGATTTCTCTAACAATTAAAGTATATTTGTTGAGCAGGTATTAAAGCATTACAATTCTCCGTAAGACTATGAAACGACCCGTTGATAATGCTAAAAACAAACATATATTTCATAGCATTATCCCTCAAGAAAGACAAGCTTTTAGTTGCAATTGTTCTATTTACAAGTGATATTCGTTTAAATAATAAAAGGTGAAAACAAAAGACAGATTCGACGAATTGAAGACGCAAACGACCAAAAAGCTCAAAAGTACAAAATACAATCAAAGTGGTTCCAATTATTGATAAGAAACGTCTCAAAATTACAAGAGTACAAGAAGCGAAACGCAAAATACAAGATATTAAATTGTACGCAAGGACGTTCGAAAATCCGGAACCGGGACCAAAGTCAACTCTCAACGCTCGACGCAACGGACTAAAAATTATGAGTCAACTATGCACATGAATATAATATAATATATAATTAATTCTTAAAATTAATATATATATTATATTATATATAAAACGTCGACAAACAAGAAAACAAAGAATTGTGAACTGTTACCTACCACCATGCGATCGCATGGCCTGGAGGCACAAAAGCCATGCGATCGCATGGCCCTGAAATCCAGGCCTGGTCCTATAAAGTTCGCGAGTTTTGGACGAAATTTACACATCTTTTTCTTCTTCCTTCATACGTAAACATATATATATATATATATATATTTTTTAATTTTAATTTTAATTTTAATTTTAAATTCTAATAATAAGGGTATGTTAGCGAATGTTGTAAGGGTGTAAGTCGAAATTCTGTCCTTGTAACGCTACGCTATTTTTAATCACTGTAAGTTATGGTTAATGTTATTTTTAAATTAATGTCTCGTAGCTAAGTTATTATTATGCTTATTTAAGACGAAGTAATCATGATGTTGGGCTAAAAATATTTAGATTGGGTAATTGGTCTTTGTACCATAATTGGGGTTTGGACAAAAGAACGACACTTGTGAAAATTAGACTATGGGCTATTAATGGGCTTTATATTAACTAATTGATACCTCGTTAATTTAATATATAGACTTATAATTTGACGTATTTATATATAACCACATACGCTTGACTGGGCACGGTGGGCGGGATATCTATAAATACCAATAATTGTTCATTTTACTGGACACGGAACTGGATTAATAGTTAATAGACTTGTTGAAACAGGGGTGGATTACATTCAAGGGTAATTGGTGTAATTGTTAACAAAGTAGTAAAATCTTGGTTTACACGCAGTCGATAACCTGGTGTATTCATTAAACAAAGTATTAAAACCTTGTTACAATTCGAATCCCCAATTAGTTGGAATATTTGACTTCGGGAATAAGAATAATTTGACGAAGACTTTCGCACTTTATATTTATGCCTGATGGACTATTATGGACAAATCCGTATGGACATATCGAATAATCCAGGACAAAGAACAATTAACCCATGGGAATAAACTAAAAACAACACGTCAAACATCATGATTACGAAAGTTTAAATAAGCATAATTCCTTTATTTCATATTTAATTTCCTTTATTTTATATTTAATTGCACTTTTAATTATCGCACTTTTATTTATTGTCATTGTATTTAATTGCACTTTTAATTAGCGTACTCTTTAATTATCGCAATTTTATTTTATCGCACTTTTATTTATCACAATTTCATTATTGTTATTTACTTTACGCTTTAAATTAAGTTGTATTTATTTTTAATATTTTACATTAGGTTTTAACTGCGACTAAAAGTTTTAAAATCGACAAACCGGTCATTAAACGGTAAAAACCCCCTTTTATAATAATAATATTACTTATATATATATTTGTATTTTTATAAGTTAAAACTAATATAGCGTTAATCTTGTTTAAAAGAGATCCCTATGGAACGAACCGGACTTACTAAAAACTACACTACCGTACGATTAGGTACACTGCCTATAAGTGTTGTAGCAAGGTTTAGGTATATCCATTCTATAAATAAATAAATATCTTGTGTAAAATTGTATCGTATTTAATAGTATTTCGTTGTAAAAATAATACTATTTCCTAGTACACCTCGCACACATCAAGTATTTTTGGCGCCGCTGCCGGGGAAATTCTTGCTTAAACGCTGGAAGCGCAACGCTATAAAAAAAGATTTTTTTTTTACTTTTATAAAACTACGCTTTTATAAAAATACGTTTTAAATATTCAAAAATATAAAAAGAAAAACAAAAATATAAATATTTTTAAGAGTTTGTTAAATATTTATAAAATTATAAAGTTTCTTTATTTTTATTTTAGTTTTTTTTTAAATACAAGTTTTTATTTATTTATATATTTATTTATTAAAACATAAAAAAAAAATTTAAAAACCACTCGGCCCGATCATTGTAGCAGCCCAACTCTGGCCCGAAACCTTAAGCCATGCGATCGCATGAATATATAACATACACTCCATGCGATCGCATGGAGTGATTTGACTCGTCTGAAACATAAGCTGTACGAGTTTAGGGTTAATAATTATTGTTATTATTTAATTTAAACCCTAATTAGGGTTAGATTAATTAATTAGTTAATTTAGTTTTTATTTAATTTGTATTTTAAGTTTAATTAGATAAATTAAATTACAAAATTAATAGTTTTATAAAATAAATAATATAAAAATAATATTTTTATAAAAATTGTACTTTTTACAACTTTAAGTTTATTTTTTTATATTTTGTACCTTTTAATCGTTTAAGCGTAATATTTGTATTTTTCGCTCGTATTTAGTTCTAAGATATAGTTTTTGCCATAGTTATTTTTTACTTCTAGATTTTTAGGCTTTGCCTTAAAATCCCTTAAGTGCTTTTTCTTTAGACTAAGATTTAAGTGCTTTAGAATTTTGCGACGCTGTTTTTAAATTTTAGTACCTTTTTAAGTTATTGCCATTTGGGATATAGTTTTTCTTTTAGGCTTTAATATTTTAGACGCAACTTTTAATTCTTAGTTTTTAGTTCCTTTTTAAGTTTCGACGCACTACTTTCTTATTTTTTAATTTTCGACGCCTTTTATTTTTCGACGTTTTTCGACGCGCTCTTTTTCTTTCTTATTTCTCGACATTCTAGTTTTAGGACTTAGTTTTTTTTTCTATTTCTTCTCTAAAATTTCTTTAAATTACGAAAAATTATTTTAAGTGGTTAAATTGATAGACATCAAAATTTTCTGGTTCGTAGTAATAGTTGGATTTGTACGTGGACCGGGTTATTGGAGCCAAACAGTACTCAATTATATTGAGACCAAACGAATCATGTCCCTCTGCTGCATCTTTTGGCTATTCGAAACGTGGGCAAAATCAGAAAAGTCTATTAATTTGATAACTTATATAATTTTTCTTATTTTTATAACTAATAGGATATTCAGTGAATGCACCGAGCAAAACGTTCACTACCTTTTGTACGTTCACCACCTGTAACTCGATCAAGACATCTAGCAAATATTTTCGCCGTTGATTTTTCTTTAGAATCGTCATCTAGTCGACCAAGTACTCCAATTCAAATTTCCGATAATCCATTTTTTGAACCCGACCTCACAATTGAGAATTCGGAGGATATTCAGGGACAATTCAGAGATCCTGAACCATTAATCTTTCCTCCGGAACCACCAATCATTCAAACAGAGATTGTTGAGGAACGAACCATTAAATCATAATCCTCTAGTGATTCGGATTCAACAAATTCAATCATGGAGAATCTGAAACCTCTAAGTATGGAAGACCGAATGAGAGCTAAACGCACTGGCCAAGGTCACGCAATTACTCAACCTGACATTAATGCGCCAGATTATGAAATCAAGGGACAAATCCTACACATGGTAACAAATCAATGCCAATTTAGTGGTGCGCCGAAGGAAGATCCAAATGAACATCTTCGTACCTTTAATAGGATTTGCACACTATTTAAAATAAGAGAAGTGGAGGATGAACAGATATATCTCATGTTATTTCCCTGGACTTTAAAGGGAGAAGCCAAAGATTGGTTGGAATCGTTACCTGAAGGGGCGATTGATACATGGGACGTTTTAGTTGAAAAATTTCTTAAACAATTCTTTCCGGCATCTAAAGCCGTGAGACTTCAAGGAGAAATTGTTACGTTCACACAGAAGCCAAATGAAACTCTATATGAAGCATGGACAAGATTTGGAAAGTTATTGATGTGTGCGATCGAGACCTTTATTTATGAACGGATTTGAGTTGTTTTGTTACACGAATTGATTTATTGTATATGTGGTATTTTATTGATTTTAGGTTGATTTCACACATATATATAGGCAACTAGTCCTATCCGTGTAGTTTAGTTTGTTGGTAAATCCGATTCGTTCCACAGGGAGATGGAGTGTTTAATGGTTTTTTTTTTTATAGTCTTTGATGTCAAACTTAATTAAAGAGGGTTTTGGATTAGGCAATTTATGGTAACAGTAAAAGAAAATAACTTAACTAATTTACTAAATAAAATTACAAGATTACAATAATTAACTTAAAAAGGAACTAAATGAAAGTATACTAATTATGATGCGACAATTATATTACTAGATGGTAATTAGTTAAATAGTAATTTTTAATAAAACTATATGTTTAGAATTTTGTTTTAAGCAATTATTATATAAACTTAATTAAATTAACTAAATGACATTTTTTAATAAAACTAATACAAGTTAAAAGGAAATTAATTAATTTACTAATTATAAACTAGTTACAATTTATAAACTTATAATAATTAATACTAATTTTAGGATTAAAACATGTATTTTAAGTATTTTAAATAACTTTAACTAATTAACTTAATTAAAATAACTAAAATAACTAATAACCTAAATATATATAATTAAATAACAAAAACCCTAATTTTAACCTAGCTGTACTGTAGCCGCGTTTTAGCCTTACACGATTCGTGTGATGATACACGATTCGTGTATGTGTAAAAATATGTGACAAACAGAACTGTTACGAAAAATAATTGTTTTTATGTATTTTTCTAATATTTTAAAATGGTAAATCGTAAATAATAATAATAATACTTTTATAACAAATATAAATAAGATAAATGGGAGTGTTTACTTAATTGTGTCACCCCTAGGTCCATGGATTGTTTTAAGTTTTACGCCCTATTTAAAATGTTCTAGTATCAAACTTTACATTTTTCTCTCGAATAAATATAAAGTTACAACTTAACTAAATAAAATCTAATTTTCATTGGATTCTTTTTAGAAAGCTACTATTCCCTAAGTATTTAAATTGAGACCTAGCCTAGTTTTGACCTTCGCCATTACCCAAATTATAACGGTTTCCCTTTTTATAATTTCACCTTCATATAATTTATTGATATCACCCAAACCACCGAAGTTTATTTCTAAATTGGTGTTAATAAATTATCCATAAATTCGTCTAGATCACTTTTAATGTTGAAGCTTAATTTATGTAAATAAAAATAACTTTCGTTATTTGAATTTAATAAATTAAGTGGCAAGGGTTAAATACCTAATTACATAAAAATGGTTCTTTTAACTAAGCTCAATATTAAAAATACTAAAGTTACATTTTAACTTTTACAGATGGTAACAATCCATTTCACTAGGGGCTCTACATTTAAGCAAACACTAGGGAAATTTAGCTATCCATTACACTAGGGTAGACATAAAAATATAGATATGTAAACATAATAACAACGCTAATTTTAACAGAGTAAACTTACTAAAATATCTTCACTTGCATTAACTTCAAACGGTAGAAAAAATTACAATAATAACACCCCTTTCACGCGTACAATAACACCCTTTATCACGAACAATAACCCCTTAATAATTGATACTTGAAACTAATTACAATAGGTACAAGTAAAAATAACAATAGTAATTTGATATAGTAGTTTTGTGTGTATATTCTCCTCTCTCTTCAACTCTGAACGTACTCCATATTTATAATTGAAGTAGTAGTTGGTGAATGTTTTGTTGAATTCCTGCTGTATCTCCATTGAGTTAAAGAATTGTTTTAAAATTAAAAAGCCAGCCGCCCCATTTCACGTTCTGGAAAGTCTTGTGGCCTAACATTACACGATTCGTGTATCACTACACGATTCGTGTGAGAACAAATATTCTACACGTTTCGTGTAGACATGCACGATTCGTGTAAGATCAAATAACAGTTTTCTTCATTTTTCTTCTTCAGTTGTTCTTTGTTGATCCCGTGTTGACGTGTACTGATTTGGCACTTCTCATTTGAACTCTTTTCTTCTTTCATCTTGTACTTTCATTCGGATAAACGTTTCTTGATATAAATCTAGTTAAAACTATTGTTTTATCGTCGTTTCTTCTAACTTCACTCTTTTGTCGTTTTTCTCGTGAAATGCGCATTGAATGTCTTTGTAGATGATAAAAACCTATGAAATATAAGTGATATTGCGTTGAATAATATGTATGTTTAGAGCAATATCAGTTATTAAGAGGATGTCCGCAATATGGTTTAAACACTTGTCAAATAGTACAAATATTCTACCAAGGATGCGACATCACTACAAGGAAAGACATCGATATAGCAGTTGGTGGTTCTATTATGAAGAAAACCGCAACTGATGCTTACAAAATTATTGATAACACTGCTTCCCACTTACATGAGTGGCACCAAGAAAAAGATATCGTTAGATCATCTAAAGCAGCTAGAGCCGATTCTAGCCATGACTTAGATTCCATTTCCGCAAAGATAGATGCTGTCGAGAGACGAATGGAAAAGATGACTAAAGATATCCACTCAATACGAATTAGTTGTGAGCAGTGTGGAGGACCACATTTGACAAAAGATTGTCTCAGTATTGAACTAACAATGGAACAAAGAGAGAATGTTTCATACATAAACCAAAGGCCTGGAAATAATTATCAGAATAATTATCAATCGCCAAGACCGATCTACAATCAAAATCAGAACTATAACCGAAATGTTCCATACAACAACCAACAAGGTCCAAGTAATCAACAAGTATCCAATAATACTTACAATCAGCAAAGACCTAATTTTCAAAATAAACCACCACAAACCGATGATAAAAAGCCAAATCTAGAAGACATGATGTCGAAGCTAGTTGATTCTCAAACACAGTTTTTCACATCTCAGAAACAAACCAATGAACAAAATGCTCAAGCATTTAGAAATCAACAAGCTTCTATTCAAAATTTAGAACAAGAAGTAAGTAACCTAGCAAGGTTGATAGGTGAAAGAAAACCAGGAAGTTTACCTAGTGATACAAATGCTAACCCCCGGAATGAAACAGCTAAAGCTATTACCACAAGAAGTAGTATTACACTTAAACCACCTGAAATACCTGTAATTTCTGATGAAGCTATTCCTACTCCACAAGAACCACAATCTGAGCAAGATAAGTGATAATGCTAAAAACGAACATATATTTCATAGTATTATTCCTCAAGAAAGACAAGCTTTTAGTTGCAATTGTTCTATTTAAAAGTGATATTAGTTTAAATAATAAAAGGTGAAGACAAAAGACAGATTCGACGAATTGAAGATGCAAACGACCAAAAAGCTCAAAAGTACAAAATACAATCAAAGAGGTTCCAATTATTGATAAGAAACGTCTAGAAATTACAAGAATACAAGATTCAAAATGCAAAGTACAAGATATTAAATTGTACGCAAGGACGTTCGAAAATCCGGAACTGGGACCAGAGTCAACTCTCAACGCTCGACGCAACGGACTAAAAATTACAAGTTAACTACGTATATAAATATAATATAATATATAATTAATTATATATATTATATATATATTATATTTATATAATAAACCGTCGGTAAATAAAGAGCCAAAATAGAGTGAGCTGTAATTACAAACTCCGCGACTCGCGGAGTTTGAAGAGCAAAAAGGCCGCGAGTCGCGGAGCCCCAAATTTTGAAACTGCCTATAAAGCAAACGCAGTTTGATCGCAAAAAATCATCCAAATTCAATCTCTCTATATATATGTATACGTAAATATATTTATATTTATATTTTAATTTTAATTTTAATTATAATTCTAATAATAAGGGTATGTTAGCGAATGTTGTAAGGGTGTAAGTCGAAATTCTGTCCGTGTAACGCTACGCTATTTTTAATCATTGTAAGTTATGTTCAACCTTTTTACATTAATGTCTCGTAGCTAAGTTATTATTATGCTTATTTAATCCGAAGTAATCATGATGTTAGGCTAATTACTAAAATTGGGTAATTGGGCTTTGTACCATAATTGGGGTTTGGACAAAAGAACGACACTTGTGGAAGTTAGACTATGGGCTATTAATGGGCTTTATATTTGTTTAACTAAATGATAGTTTGTTAATTTTAATATAAAGATTTACAATTGGACGTACTTATAATTTACCATATACACTCGATCGGACACGATGGGCGGGGTATTTATATGTACGAATAATCGTTCATTTAACCGGACACGGGAATGGATTAATAGCCACTAGAATAATTAAAACAGGGGTGAAATTATGTACAAGGACACTTGGTATAATTAATAACAAAATATTAAAACCTTGGGTTACACTCAGTCGACATCCTGGTGTAATTATTAAACAAAGTATTAAAATCTTGTTACAGTTTAAGTCCCCAATTAGTTGGAATATTTAACTTCGGGTATAAGAATAATTTGACGAGGACACTCGCACTTTATATTTATGACTGATGGACTGTTATGGACAAAAACCAGACGGACATATTAAATAATCCAGGACAAAGGACAATTAACCCATGGGCATAAAACTAAAATCAACACGTCAAACATCATGATTATGGAAGTTTAAATAAGCATAATTCTTTTATTTCATATTTAATTTCCTTTATTTTATATTTAATTGCACTTCTAATTATCGCATTTTTATTGTTATTGTATTTAATTGCACTTTTAATTATCGTACTTTTTAATTATCGCAAGCTTATTTTATCGCACTTTCATTTATCGCAATTTCATTATCATTATTTACTTTACGCTTTAAATTAAGTCTTTTATTTATTTGATATTTGACATTTGGTTTTAACTGCGACTAAAATTTTAAAATCGACAAACCGGTCATTAAACGGTAAAAACCCCCCTTTATAATAATAATATTACTTATATATATATTTGTATTTTTATAAATTTAAACTAATATAGCGTTAAGCTTTGTGAAAAAGATTCCCTGTGGAACGAACCGGACTTACTAAAAACTACACTACTGTACGATTAGGTACACTGCCTATAAGTGTTGTAGCAAGGTTTAAGTATATCCATTCTATAAATAAATAAATATCTTGTGTAAAATTGTATCGTATTTAATAGTATTTCCTGATAAAATTTAATAGTATTTTATACCCCTTAGCTTTGACATCAAGTTATTTTTGGCGCCGCTGCCGGGGAATCTTAAACGCCGGAAGCGCAATGCTAATAATTATAAAAAAAAGATTTTTATTTTTAGTTTACTTTTATTAAAATTCACTTTTGTAAAAATACGTTTTTAATTATTCAAAAACATAAAAAGAAAAACAAAAATATAAATATTTTTAAGAGTTTATTAAATATTTAAGTTTTATAAAGTTTCTTTATTTTTATTTTATAAAAATATAAGTTTTATTTAAATATTTTGTGTTTATTTAGAACATAAAATTAAAAAATAAAAAATATATATATATATATATATATATATATATATATATAAATCTAGTTTTAAGATTTTTATTTCTATTTTTATTTTTAGTTTTTAAATATAAGTTTTTATTATATAAATAATTTTATTTAAACAGAAAATATAAAACAGAATTAAAAAAAAAGGCGTCGAATTTTATTTAACCTGTCATCTGAAAATTTGAACCCCGCAACTCGCGGAGTTTGCAGCTTCGAGAACCGCGACTCGCGGAGCCGTCTGACAAAGCTGACCAGAAGCCCTAATCTGCATTAAATACGGGGTATTTATTATTATTATTAACTTTAAACCTAATTAGGTTATTTATATTAAATTAATTAATTTAGTTTTATTTATTATTTGTATTATTTAGTTTAATTAGTTTAATTAAAGTTTAAAATTAATAGTTTTATAAAATAAATAATATAAAAATAATATTTTTATAAAAATTGTAATTTTTACAACTTTTTGTATATTTTTATATTTTGTCCCCTTTTAATTGTTTTAGCGTAATATTTGTATTTTTCGCTAGTTTTTAGTTTTAAACTTAGTTTTTGCCATAGTTATTTTTTACTTCTAGATTTTTAGGCTTTGCCGTAAAATTCCTCAAGTGCTTTTTCTTTAGACTAAGATTTAGGTGCTTTAGAATTTTGCGACACCTTTTTAAGTTTTAGTATCTTTTTAAGTTATTGCCATTTGGGATATAGTTTTTCTTGTAAGCTTTAATATTTTTAGACACCTTTTACCTATGTATCAATTATCATTCCAATTAGTAATCTCAATTTACGATTATAATTTTAAGTTAGTGATAGTAATAAGGTTGGGTTAGTCGAGTGTTTTTAAGTTCTATAAGTCATTTCTTTTTAATTCTTATTTTCCGACGCCTTTTATTTTTCAACCCTTTTCTTTTTCTTTTTCCGACACGCTCTTTTTCTTTCTTATTTCTCGCTATTCTAGTTTTTAGGACATAGATTTTTTTTTTCTACTTCTTATCTAAATTTCTTAAAATTACGAAAATTTATTTTAAGTGATTAAATTGATAGACATCAAAATTTTCTGGTTCGTAGTAATAGTTGGATTTGTATGTGGACCGGGTTATTGGAGCCAAACAGTTCTCAATTATATTGAGACCAAACGAATCCTGCCCCTCTGCTGCATCTTTTGGCTATTCGAAACGTGAGCAAAATCAGAAAAGTCTATTAATTGGATAACTTATTATAATTTTTCTTTCCTTTTAAAAACTAATAGGATATTCAGTGAATGCACCGAGCAAGAGGTTCACCACCTTTTGTACGTTCACCACCTGTAACTAGATCAAGACATTTAGCAAATATTACCGCCATTGATTTTTCTTTAGAATCGTCATCCAGCCGATCAAGTACTCCAATTCAAATTTCCGATAATCCATTTTTTGAACCCGACCTCACAATTGAGAATCCGGAGAATATTCAGGGACGATTCGTAGATCCTGAACCACTAAACTTTCCTCCGGAACCACCAATCATTCAAACAGAGATTGTTGAGGAACGAACCATTAAATCAGAATCCTCTAGTGATTCCGATTCAACAAATTCAATTATGGAGAATCTAGAACCTTTAAGTATGGAAGATCGAATGAGAGCTAAACGCACTGGCCAAGGTCACGCAATTACTCATCCAGACATTAATGCGCCAGATTATGAAATCAAAGGACAAATTCTACACATGGTGACTAATCAATGCCAATTTAGTGGTGCGCCGAAGGAAGATCCAAATGAACATCTTCGTACCTTTAATAGGATCTGCACACTATTTAAAATAAGAGAAGTAGAGGATGAACAGATATATCTCATGTTATTTCCCTGGACTTTAAAGGGAGAAGCCAAAGATTGGTTAGAATCGCTACCTGAAGGGGCGATTGATACATGGGACGTTTTAGTTGAAAAATTTCTTAAACAATTTTTCCTGCATCTAAAGCCGTAAGACTTCAAGCAGAAATTGTTACGTTCACACAGAAACCGAATGAAACTCTATATGAGGTGTGGACAAGATTTGGAAAGTTATTAAGAGGATGTCCGCAACATGGTTTAGACACCTGTCAAATAGTACAAATATTTTACCAAGGATGCGACATCACTACAAGAAAAGACATAGATATAGCAGCTGGTGGTTCCATTATGAAGAAAACCGAAACTGATGCTTATAAAATTATTGATAACACTGCTTCCCACTCACATGAGTGGCACCAAGAAAAAGATATCGTTAGATCATCTAAAGCAGCTAGAGCCGATTCTAGCCATGACTTAGATTCCATTTCCACAAAGATAGATGCTGTGGAGAGACGAATGGAAAAGATGACTAAAGATATTCACTCAATACAAATTAGTTGTGAGCAGTGTGGAGGACCACATTTGACAAAAGATTGTCTCAGTATTGAATTAACAATGGAACAAAGAGAGAATATTTCATACATAAACCAAAGGCCTGGAAATAATTATCAGAATAATTATCAACCGCCAAGACCGATTTACAATCAAAACCAGAATTATAATCGAAATATTCCATACAACAACCAACAAGGTCCTAGCAATCAACAAGTATCCAACAATACTTATAATCAGCAACGACCTAATTTTCAAAACAAACCACCACAACCCGATGATAAAAAGCCGAATTTAGAAGATATGATGACGAAGCTAGTTGAAACTCAAACGCAGTTTTTCACATCTCAAAAACAAACTAATGAACAAAATGCTCAAGCATTTAGAAATCAACAAGCTTCTATTCAAAACCAGGAACAAGAAGTAAGTAACCTAGCAAGGTTAATAGGTGAAAGAAAAACGGGAAGTTTACCTAGTGATACAAATGCTAACCCCCGGAATGAAACAGCCAAAGCCATTACCACAAGAAGTGGTACAACACTTAAACCACCTGAAATACCTGTAACTTCTGATGAAACTATTCCTACTCCACAAGAACCACAACCTGAACAAGATAAGGAAACAGAACCGGTAGTTGAAAAGGTTAATGAAGATAACACAGTTAAGGCTAAACCTTATGTTAAACCATACCAACCACCACTTCCTTACCCGAGTAAAATGAAGAAAGAGAAACTTGAAGCCGAGCAATCCAAATTCTTGGATATGTTTAAACAGATAAATGTAAATCTTCCTTTCATTGATGTGATTTCAGGAATGCCTAGATATGCTAAATTCTTGAACGATCTGATCACGAATAGAAAGAAAATGGAAGAACTCTCGGCTGTTACTATGAACGCTAATTGTTCAGCAGTGCTGTTGAATAAGATACCAGAAAAACTATCTGATCCAGGAAGTTTCACAATTCCATGTTTTCTGGGTAGTCTTAGTTAAATAGAAGCATTGGCAGACTTAGGTGCTAGTATAAATTTAATGTCGTATTCACTATACGCTAAACTAGACCTTGGAGAATTGAAACCAACAAGAATAAGCATACAACTAGCCGATAGATCTATAAAAAAATCCTAGAGGGATAATGGAGAACATGCTAGTTAAAGTTGGTACTTTAGTATTTCCAGTAGATTTTGTTGTTCTGGACATGGAAGAAGATTCTCAAGTTCCTCTCATATTAGGAAGACCATTCTTAAACACGGCTAAAGCAATGATAGACGTGTTTGGTAAGAAACTGACCCTAAGTATAGAGGACGAGAGTGTTACCTTTTCAGTTGATAGATCAATGCAACAACCGCAATCTGCAGATGATACATGTTATTATATTCAAACTATAGATGCACATGCAGAATTGTTAGAAGAATTTCCAGAATTACAAGGAACAGGAGAATGTTCTTTAGGAGAAGGAACTGAACAAATTGATGAAGCTGAAATGTTAGCTACACTTATAGCTAATGGATATGAACCAACAACAGAAGAAATTCAAATGCTAAAAGAAGAAGACAGATATCGAGATAAATCATCGATAGAAGAACCTCCGAAATTAGATCTAAAGCCACTTCCAAACCATTTGGAATACGCTTATTTACATGGTGAATCTGAATTACCTGTAATAATATCGTCTTCTGTTAATGAAAATGAGAAATCACAACTCATTTCTGTGTTGAAAACTCATAAACCAGCTATTGCATGGAAGATTCATGATATTAAAGGAATAAGTCCTTCGTATTGCACACATAAAATCCTTATGGAAGAAGGTCATAAAACGTATGTGCAACGCCAACGAAGACTAAATCCTAATATGCAAGATGTAGTTAAAAAAGAAATTATTAAACTGCTAGACGCAGGTCTAATTTATCCAATTTCTGATAGTCCATGGGTAAGCCCAGTTCAATGCGTGCCTAAGAAGGGTGGCATGACTGTCATTACAAATGAGAAAAATGAGCTTATTCCTACTAGGACTGTAACAGGATGGCGTGTGTGTATTGATTATAGAAAATTAAATGACGCCACCAAAAAAGATCACTTTCCCTTACCTTTCATTGATCAAATGTTGGAAAGATTAGCCGGAAATAGTTACTATTGTTTTCTAGATGGATTTTCCGGATATTTTCAAATTCCAATAGCACCCGAAGATCAAGAGAAAACCACATTCACGTGCCCTTATGGTACTTTTGCTTACAAACGCATGCCATTTGGACTTTGCAACGCCCCTGCAACCTTTCAAAGGTGTATGATGGCGATTTTTCATGACATGATAGAAGAATGCATGGAAGTTTTCATGGATGACTTTTCAGTCTTCGGTGATACATTTGAATCATGTCTAGCTACTCTTGAACGAATGCTTATTAGATGCGAACAATCAAATCTAGTACTTAATTGGGAGAAATTCCATTTCATGGTTAAAGAAGGCATCGTTCTTGGACATAAAATTTCAAAAGAAGGAATTGAAGTGGATAGAGCTAAAGTAGATGTAATTGCTAAACTTCCACATCCCACCAATGTTAGAGGAGTTAGGAGTTTTCTAGGGCATGCCGGTTTTTACCGACGTTTCATAAAAGATTTTTCTAAAATTGCTACTCCTATGAATAAACTCCTAGAAAAGGATGCTCCATTCATCTTTTCAGATGAATGTATCAAATCTTTTAATATTCTTAAAGAGAAACTCACTAATGCGCCGATCATGATAACACCAAATTGGAATCTACCGTTTGAACTAATGTGCGATGCAAGTGATTTTGCAATGGGAGCCGTTTTAGGACAAAGGATTGAAAAAAGGTTTCAACCTATATATTATGCTAGTAAGACGTTACAAGGAGCACAAACAAATTATACAACTACTGAAAAAGAACTCCTTGCTATTGTCTTTGCTTTTGACAAATTTCGTTCATATCTCGTTCTAGCAAAAACGGTGGTCTATACCGACCATTCTGCTCTTAGATACCTATTTTCGAAACAAGATGCCAAACCAAGATTAATCCGTTGGATCTTACTCTTACAAGAGTTTGATATTGAAATCCGAGATAAAAGAGGAGCAGAAAATCTCGCCGCTGATCATCTTTCTCGTCTTGAAAATCCCGAATTAGAAGTTCTAAATGAATCGGCCATACAAGACAACTTTCCTGATGAATATCTATTGAAGATAGATTATAATGAAATTCCAGGGTTTGCAGACTATGCAAACTACTTAGTTTGTGGATTCCTTGAAAAAGGATTATCGTACCAAAAACGAAAGAAATTCTTCAGTGATATAAAACACTATTTCTGGAAAGATCCACATCTGTTTAAAAGTTGTCCCGATGGAATAATACGCCGATGTGTATTCGGAGATGAAGCTAGTAAAATTTTAAACCATTGTCACACAGGACCAACAGGAGGGCATTATGGGCCTCAACTAACGGCAAGAAAAGTTTATGATGATGGATTCTATTGGCCTACAATTTACATAGACGCACACCTTCTTTGCAAATCCTGTGATGCTTGTCAAAGGGCCGGAAAAATAAGTCAACGTGATGAAATGCCGCAAAATGTAATCCAAGTATGTGAAGTATTTGACATTTGGGGTATTGACTTTATGGGTCCATTTCCAAAATCTCATAATAATCTATATATTCTCGTAGCCATTGATTATGTATCTAAATGGGCGGAAGCACAAGCTCTCCCAACTAACGATGCACGAGTTGTAGTCAATTTTTTAAAACGTCTTTTTGCAAGGTTTGGAACACCGAAAGCTTTAATAAGTGATCGGGGTACTCATTTCTGTAATAATCAACTTGAGAAAGTTCTCAAAAGATATGGAGTAACTCATAAAATCTCCACCGCATATCATCCACAAACAAGTGGACAAGTTGAAAATACCAACCGAGCTTTAAAACGTATTCTAAAAAAAACCGTAGGATCAAATCCGAAGGAATGGTCCATTAAATTGGAGGATGCACTCTGGGCTTTTAGAACAGCCTACAAAACTCCAATTGGAACCACACCTTTTAGACTTGTTTATGGAAAAGCATGTCATCTTCCAGTAGAAATTGAACACAAAGCATTTTGGGCTTTGAAGACATGTAATCTTGATTTACATGAAGCTGGACGTCTACGATTAAGTCAACTAAACGAATTAGAAGAATTAAGACATGAAGCATACGAAAATTCGTTAATCTATAAAGAAAGAACGAAGAAATGGCATGATAAAAGAATCAGAAGTTCAAAAGAATTTAAAGAAGGAGACAGAGTTCTTCTTTTCAATTCACGATTCAAGCTATTTCCTGGAAAATTGAAATCACGATGGTCTGGACCATTCATAGTCAAAAGAGTTTTCCCATACGGTACGATAGAATTAATAAATTCAAATGGAATTGAATTTAAAGTTAATGGTCACAGAGTTAAACATTACATACATGGTCCGATGGAATTCGACAATGAAGTTAATCACAATTTCGATACCACAGCTAACTAAGTGTGAGGAGAATCAAGTCTTTAAAGGGGTTTATGTATTTCTATTAGAGTTAGATTGTCTGTTTTCGTGTAGTTCTCGAAAATGGAACCCGAATGGTCTTTCCCTAGCAGACCCTAAAGAACTAGTCTTCTCCCCCCATTCTGAATTTTTATTTTTTTTAGGTTTTTACGAAATGAAGACTGCCTGTGAACTAAACCATGGTCTAATGCTACACGCTTTGATCACTAAACGTAATAATGACACACTTCCGAGTGAAATAGTATCAGTAATCAGAGAAAGATTGGACGGAGTAAGAAAAGAATCCAGATGCGAAGATAATAAGTCACAATTTGGTAAAGGAAAATCAAAATCCGCAGCGAAAAGAAGAGCACAACACCTAGAAAGATGTCACAAATGCGGAAAATGGTCACATGGAGGTAAATGTTCAAATAATCAAACCTATTCAAATACCAAATTTGTTACTTTATGCAGAGACGGGCCGTTCATATGTTTAGAAGAAAAAACAATGAATGCTCGAGGTTACGCCTATGTAGCCATGGAAAACCAATTAAACCGACTATCTTATGAATGGGATAGATCATATAACTAAGAATACTATCTCACAGGTAAGTCTGTACAGTTTTTATTTTTATTTTTATTTTTAACCTTTTGATAATAAACGCTAATTTGTTCGCTATAAAGTATTAAATTGGTATTGAATAAAATTAGGTTTGGCGACCGAAATTATTGATATCATTCAAAAATTTATTACATCACTGCGAAATTTAACGTTTATTCTTAAGGTATAAATATCTTTAATCAATCAACCCAAAATATTTCAAAAATTCGTCATGAGTTAAATTAGGTCTTGGAACCGAAATTACTTTACCGAAAAGAGGGGCGCATATTTTTGATAATATTTGATTGATAAAAGTGGGATAAAAAGCCAAAAAGATTTTTAATTTTATTTTTACCATGTTTTTAAAATTAATATATAAATCTTAAATTAATATTGTAAACTTTGTAAAAACAATATATTTAAAATTATAAATATTTGAAAAATATAATATAAGTTTGGTGTGATTTTATAATATGAATTTTTAAATTAAGTTTGGTGTGAATTTTTAATTTTTAAAATATGAATTTTATTTTTATGCATTTTAAATTTTAAGTTTAGTGTGAATTTTTAATATTAATTTTGAATTTTATGTATTTTTAATTTAAGTTTTTGTGAATTTAAAAACAAAAATTTACTTTATCTAATTAAGTTAAAACTATGATTTTTAAAATTCGTCGTAAGTTGAAGACTAGGTCGTTGAACCGAAATTGCTTTACCCAAGGGAGGAACGAGAACTTTTATTATCATTATTTTTAATCTTATTGAATTAAAGTATGCCAAAAACATTAAAAAAAACCCAAAAATCTTAGCTTTTAAAACAATCGCTACAAAAAGACAAATTTTAAAATTTTGTCGAAGGACGGACTAGGACATCGATCCGAAACGACATCGTCCTAAAACAAAGGAAAATTTTAAATTTATTTTATATATGTTTTATAAGTTAAGGATTAAAAAAAAAAAACACCACGACTCACGGAGTTTGTAAGCATCAAACACCGCGACTCGCGGAGTTCCAAAAATACCGAAAAAAAATAAAAGGGGCAGAACTGATCAGTCCCCAACCCAACACCCACGAAAAATACTGCAAAAATAACCCGAAAAAACCCGAAAAACACACACCAAATTCGCAATTTTTGACCGTTAATCATCAAATCTTTTACTAAAATCATGTTGAGAAGGATGCTATCAAGGAATTACTCAAGAAAAATGGTAAATTTCTACACCTAAACACCATTTAATCCGAAAATTAGTGTTCTTGAGCAATTTTTTTCCCCAATTTGATTTTGATGTTTTTAGTGTAATTATGCTTAAATTGTTTATGTATTATGCTTGTATAACCTAGATTGATGCTATTTAACATGATTAGAAGCCTTAAACTTCAAATTTTGAGTAATCTAGGGTTTGTGTTCTTGAGCAATTTGGGACTTTTTGATATAAACAGGTTATGATCGATTTTTGTCATGAATTGTTGCTAAATTAAGTAGTGTAACATGTTTAGGTAGTTAAATGATCCAAACTTTGAGCCTAAACATGATTTTGAGAATTAAAGTGGACTTTTTCAAGTCTAAAATTCATGAACTTGATTTTTGAGAGATAATGCCATTTGAAACTTGTTTAATTGCTAGTAATGATTATTTTGACATGTTATTTGAGTTGAATGCTTATGAACTTGGAGAACATTTTCGTATATGCTTATTTGAAAAAGTGTAGATTTGATGAAAATATGAAAATGAGCTTAAGTTTGATATAAATTAAACATGTCATTGTAATTATTTTGATTGATGATTTTGCTGACACTAATGCATATTTGGATGCACAAAAATTGTGTTTGATATGTTTTGCAGACTGAAAGGGGTGAATCTTCATCCCAAGCTCGCAATGCTCCTGCTGAGAATGCGGAACAACAGGAGGTGGATAACTACTACAAACAAGATATACCTCATCCAGTCATGACATTTTCTGATATGCACTTGGAAGATTTGCACCCGAACCTGAGATTTGACAGACTTTGGATAGATTATCCAAAATACCAAAGGGGTTTGCATACTCTTCATTCTAAAGCTGTTGAGGTACCTAGGGTCATAGAATGGGGACCATTAGAAGCTGTAGAATTGGCCGGGCCAATTAGGGAATTACTTACACAGAGGTATGGTAATTCTACTTTTAACGATTGGGTACGGTTATTCAACATGCGTAGACCTGTATATAAAGTATGGTGTGAAGAATTGTTATGTAGTATAGAATTAAATGATCAGGTAGCTAGTTTAACCGATCGATCTTTTATTAGATTTTTGTTAGGAGGTTCGATGCGCCACATGTATTTACTAGACATGGCTCAGGCTTTACGTATATATACGCCTGAGGAGCTAGCATCTGCCGATTGTAGAGGGTTGATATTGAACGGTAGGAAGATAGACGAAAATTTTGATACGCATGGTGTATGGAGTCAAATGACAAGCCATCACCGATTCAAAGGGGGAAATTACTCTTATTTGGATATAGATAGAGCAGAGTTAAGAGTAATTCATAGATTTTTAGCTAATTCGATTACACAAAGAGGTAAGAATAAGGAAAAGGTAAATGAACAGGATTTGTTTTACCATATGTGTATTCGAGACCCACAAAGCGCTGTAAGTATACCTTATTGTGTGGGTTATTATTTATCAGCTATGGTTAGGGGGATGAGACCGCATAGCATAATAGGAGGTGGTATATTTATTACTTTGATTGCTGAATATCTCGGTGTGGATGTAAGTCGGGGGGGATTACTAATCGAAGAACCAGAACCCCGAGATACAATAGGTTTAAATTTATACCATGGTGCGAAAGTTTTGAAGAGGCGAAATAACGCCGCAGCACGATATAATGGTAGACATCCACAGGTTGAGAGAAACCAACAGCAAGGTAATGTAGGAGGGGGAAATGAAATGGCAGAAATGCAAAGGTTTATAGCTTCACAAGAGTATGAAATGCTAGACATAGAGCATTTGAAGATTGACAAGTTCATCAAAACCAAATCATAGCTTATTGCCAACATATAGGTAGAAACTATATTCCTACTCCATCGCCCATATTCCCTCCCTGGTCTATAGAGATTCAACCACCGTATCCTACGTATAACCCAGCCGAAGCATTTTATAGCACCTATGGTTATGCATGGAACCCCTACTGGTATCAGTATCATCCCTAGTCTACTTAGTTTTTTTTTTATTTGTAATGCTGATACATTTAATACTTATGTTGGATTTGTAATAGTTTTATTATTTTCTAAATTTTATTATTAGATTTTAATAATTTTTAAATGTGGGGTAATATACTAAACTTCAAAAATATGTATATATGTTTGCAGTTTATCTTATGTACACAACAGGGTAAAACAACACATTTTCAAAGACTGGCATTAAGTTCAGCAAAAGCAACTAATTTTGACGACAAGATGCAAGATATATGTGAAATAACAACAAGACGGAATGAACAAATGATATGCACCATTTATCATTCAGCAAGCAAACACAAATATGTTTGGAAACTTTGGTAAAATTTAATCATTTTCACACAAATCACCCTCAATAATTTAAATTGTTACTGATTTCTTGCAAATGAGGGCATTGCAAGATCTTAAGTGTGGGAAGGGGTTAAATTCTTTCGGATTTTAAAATTTTTACTTTATACACTTGGTTACCATTAAAAATACTAGTAAAGCAGTAGTTGTATTAGAACCTAGTGCTCTCTGATAATAAAGAACAGCCCTAGTCTTATATACTGACTACCCAATTCTAGTAAAAAATTTTAAAATTTTCAACTAAATGAACTCAAAATCATGTTTATACATATTTATGAACGATAAAACTAGGTTTTAACACCGAAATTATTGTAACCTCGGAAAGGACATAAATTGAGAAACAAACCAAAATGTTAAAATTCATTTAAAATGGAATAGAGGACAATAAAAAGGAAAATAAAAGCCAAGTGTGGGAAAATTTACCAAGATATTTTAAACATATATCACATATTTTTGTACAAATAATTGAAAATACTTTTGCTTTGGACTAAACTAAAAAGTTTTACCTGATTTACTGTAAGAAAGATGGATCTACACAATGAATCAATTCCATCATTAAAAGGAAGTAAAGTCTTCCGAAAAAGAAACGCGCTTCTTGATTTAGGTCAGGAAGTTGTCGTCCAGACCAGCTGTAGGTTGACGAAAAATCTAGAAAAGTCATCACTAAAATCAGCAGGAAATCCACGGACCTCAGCATTAAACAGGGTCGCCAAGTGGTCAGATTTATCCTAACCATGAGAAGGATTTATCTCGTACAATGGGGAGGCACCATGCAAATTAGCTGGATAAGACTAATGAATCAGATCCCCAGAAAGGATAATCTCCTTAAAAGATCAAAAATCAGCTTTTAAGCCTGATATTACTCAATCCTAGAGATTAACCTTAAAGATTGAGAATTACAAACTCATGGAATTCAATGATATCTAAACTCAAGCCTGAACGAGAAAATATTTTGATCGAAATTACAAACCGATTTGTTTTCTGAAAACCCATTTTCAATGCGTTCATTACCATTGAACGTAAAATCCTAGAAATTCATCTGGAATTCATTAGGTCACCTGAACCAAATCGGGTGTCAACCGTAAGAAACGGTGGTTGCATAGCATGGTCGGAGACAGGACCTTGTGCCAGACCGAAAAATCATAGGATGATCTTTACTATTGCTCCTACAAAGGATAGTAATAGCATCCGACACATTTATAGACCATAATCAAAAGCAAGTCACGGGACATTACCTTAACAGTTTCTTGTTCATTGCTTTCCTTTACAACCGGACGGTAGTTTACCGAAAGGTAATATACGGGACAAGTAAACTGGACGTGTTGCTTTCCTAATACAAGGTTAGCAAGTGGGTGACACAAAACCATAAGTTTTGAGCTAAAATTTTCAAATCTGAAACCCACAAAACCCACAAAAATAATTTGCAAACACCGGTGAAGGGTTATTCCGGAAAACTTATCTAGGGTAAAAACTAGATTTAATTTTCAAAAGATCAAATGTTTTCATAAAGATCCAATTTCCTTAATGGATTTAAATTTTTATAGTCATGTGGGACTGTAAACCATATCGTTACTACCATTGTTTATACCGCCGTATAGAAATCACTGATGTACAAAGTGTGAAGAATAAAGAAGTGATTCTAGTATTTCAAGACGATATTGCTTGAGGACAAGCAACGCTCAAGTGTGGGAATATTTGATAATGTTAAAAACGAACATATATTTTATAGCATTATTCCTCAAGAAAGACAAGCTTTTAGTTGCAATTGTTCTATTTAAAAGTGATATTCGTTTAAATAATAAAAGGTGAAGACAAAAGACAGATTCGACGAATTGAAGACGCAAACGACCAAAAAGCTCAAAAGTACAAAATACAATCAAAGAGGTTCCAATTATTGATAAGAAACGTCTCGAAATTACAAGAGTACAAGATTCAAAACGCAAAGTACAAGATATTAAATTGTACGCAAGGACGTTCGAAAATCCGAAACCGGGACCAGAGTCAACTCTCAACGCTCGACGCAACGGACTAAAAATTACAAGTTAACTATGTATATAAATATAATATAATATATAATTAATTATATAAATTATATATATATTATATTTATATAATAAACCGTCGGTAAACAAAGAGCCAAAATGGAGTGAGCTGTAATTACAAACTCCGCGACTCGCGGAGTTTGAAGAGCAAAAAGGCCGCGAGTCGCGGAGCCCCAAATTTTGAAACTGCCTATAAAGCAAACGCAGTTTGATCGCAAAAAATAATCCAAATTCAATCTCTCTCTATATATGTATACGTAAATATATTTATATTTATATTTTAATTTTAATTTTAATTATAATTTTAATAATAAGGGTATGTTAGCGAATGTTGTAAGGGTGTAAGTCGAAATTCTGTCCGTGTAACGCTACGCTATTTTTAATCATTGTAAGTTATGTTCAATCTTTTTACATTAATGTCTCGTAGCTAAGTTATTATTATGCTTATTTAATCCGAAGTAATCATGATGTTAGGCTAATTACTAAAATTGGGTAATTGGGCTTTGTACCATAATTGGGGTTTGGACAAAAGAACGACACTTGTGGAAGTTAGACTATGGGCTATTAATGGGCTTTATATTTGTTTAACTAAATGATAGTTTGTTAATTTTAATATAAAGATTTACAATTGGACGTACTTATAATTTACCATATACACTCGATCGGACACGATGGGGGTATTTATATGTACGAATAATCGTTCATTTAACCGGACACGGGAATGGATTAATAGCCACTAGAATAATTAAAACAGGGGTGAAATTATGTACAAGGACACTTGGTATAATTAATAACAAAATATTAAAACCTTGGGTTACACTCAGTCGACATCCTGGTGTAATTATTAAACAAAGTATTAAAATCTTGTTACAGTTTAAGTCCCCAATTAGTTGGAATATTTAACTTCGGGTATAAGAATAATTTGACGAGGACACTCGCACTTTATATTTATGACTGATGGACTGTTATGGACAAAAATCAGACGGACATATTAAATAATCCAGGACAAAGGACAATTAACCCATGGGCATAAAACTAAAATCAACACGTCAAACATCATGATTATGGAAGTTTAAATAAGCATAATTCTTTTATTTCATATTTAATTTCTTTTATTTTATATTTAATTGCACTTCTAATTATCGCATTTTTATTGTTATTGTATTTAATTGCACTTTTGATTATCGTACTTTTTAATTATCGCAAGCTTATTTTATCGCACTTTCATTTATCGCAATTTCATTATCATTATTTACTTTACGCTTTAAATTAAGTCTTTTATTTATTTGATATTTGACATTTGGTTTTAACTGCGACTAAAATTTTAAAATCGACAAACCGGTCATTAAATGGTAAAAACCCCCCTTTATAATAATAATATTACTTATATATATATTTGTATTTTTATAAATTTAAACTAATATAGCGTTAAGCTTTGTGAAAAAGATTCCCTGTGGAACAAACCGGACTTACTAAAAACTACACTACTGTACGATTATGTACACTGCCTATAAGTGTTATAGCAAGGTTTAAGTATATCCATTCTATAAATAAATAAATATCTTGTGTAAAATTGTATCGTATTTAATAGTATTTCCTGATAAAATTTAATAGTATTTTATACCCCTTAGCTTTGACATCAATAAGGAAAAAGAACCGGTAGTTGAAAAGGTTAATGAAGATAACACAGTTAAAGCTAAACCTTATGTTAAACCATACCAACCACCACTTCCTTACCCAAGTAAAATGAGAAAAGAGAGACTTGAAGCCGAGCAATCCAAATTTTTGGATATGTTTAAACAGATAAATGTAAATCTTCCTTTCATTGATGTAATTTCAGGAATGCCTAGATATGCTAAATTTCTGAAAGATCTAATCACACATAGAAAGAAAATGGAAGAACTCTCGGCTGTTACTATGAATGCTAATTGTTCAGCAGTGCTGTTGAATAAGATATCAGAAAAATTATCTGATCTAGGAAGTTTCACAATTCCATATTTTCTGTGTAGTCTTAGTTCAATAGAAGCATTGGCAGACTTAGGTGCTAGTATAAATCTAATGCCGTATTCACTATACACTAAACTAGACCTTGGAGAATTGAAACCAACAAGAATAAGCATACAACTAGCCGATCGATCAGTAAAATATCCTAGAGGGATAATGGAGAACATGCTAGTTAAAGTTGGTACTTTAGTATTTCTGGTAGATTTTGTTATTCTGGACATGGAAGAAGATTCTCGAGTACCTCTCATATTAGGAAGACCATTCTTAAACACGGCTAAAGCAATGATAGACGTGTTCGGTAAGAAACTGACCCTAAGTATAGAGGACGAGAGTGTTACCTTTTCTGTTGATAGAGCCATGCAACAACCGCAATCTGCAGATGATACATGTTATTATATTCAAACTATAGAATCACATGCAGAATTGTTAGAAGAATTTCCAGAATTACAAGGAACAGGAGAATGTTCTTTAGGAGAAGGAACTGAACCAATTGATGAAACTGAAATGTTAGCTACACTTATGGCTAATGGATATGAACCAACAACAGAAGAAATTCAAATGCTAAAAGAAGAAGACAGATATCGATATAAATCATCAATAGAAGAACCACCGACATTAGAGTTAAAGCCAATTTCAAACCATTTGGAATACGCTTATTTACATGGTGAATCTGAATTACCAGTAGTAATATCGTCTTCTCTTACTGAAAATGAAAAATCTCAACTCATTTCTGTGCTAAAAACTCATAAACCAGCCATTGCATGGAAAATTCATGATATTAAAGGAATAAGTCCTTCATATTGCACACATAAAATCCTTATAGAAGAAGGTCATAAAACGTATGTGCAACGCCAACGAAGACTAAATCCTAATATGCAAGATGTTGTTAAGAAAGAAATTATTAAACTGCTTGATGCAGGTTTAATTTATCCAAATTTTGATAGTCCATGGGTAACCCCAGTTCAATGCGTGCCTAAGAAGGGTGGCATGACTGTCATTACAAATGAGAAAAATGAGATTATTCCTACTAGGACTGTAACAGGATGGCGTGTTTGTATTGATTATAGAAAATTAAATGACGCCACCAGAAAAGATCACTTTCCCTTACCTTTCATTGATCAAATGTTGGAAAGATTAGCCGGAAATAGTTACTATTGTTTTCTTGATGGTTTTTCCAGATATTTTCAAATTCCAATAGCACCCGAGGACCAAGAGAAAACCACATTCACGTGCCCTTATGGTACTTTTGCTTACAAACGCATGCCATTTGGACTTTGCAACGCCCCTGCAACCTTTCAAAGGTGCATGATGGCGATCTTTCACGACATGATAGAAGAATGCATGGAAGTTTTCATGGATGACTTTTCAGTCTTCGGTGATACATTTGAATCATGTCTAGTTAATCTTGAACGAATGCTTATTAGATGCTAACAATCAAATCTAGTTCTTAATTGGGAGAAATGTCATTTCATGGTTAAAGAAGGCATCGTTCTTGGTCATAAAATTTCAAAGGAAGGAATTGAAGTGGATAGAGCTAAAGTAGATGTAATTGCTAAACTTCCACATCCCACCAATGTTAGAGGAGTTAGGAGTTTTCTAGGGCATGCCGGTTTTTACCGACGTTTCATAAAAGATTTTTCTAAAATTGCCACTCCTATGAATAAACTCCTAGAAAAGGATGCTCCGATCATGATGCGCCGATCATGATAACTCCAAATTGGAATCTACCATTTGAACTAATGTGCGATGCAAGTGATTTTGCAATGGGAGCCGTTTTAGGACAAAGGATTGAAAAACGATTTCAACATATATATTATGCTAGTAAGACGTTACAAGGAGCACAAACAAATTACACAACTACTGAAAAAGAACTCCTTGCTATTGTCTTTGCTTTTGACAAATTTCGTTCATATCTAGTTCTAGCTAAAACGGTGGTCTATACCGACCATTCTGCTCTTAGATACCTATTTTCGAAACAAGATGCTAAACCACGATTAATCTGTTGGATCTTACTCTTACAAGAGTTCGATATTGAAATCCGAGATAAAAAGGGAGCAGAAAATCTAGCCGCTGATCATCTTTCTCGTCTTGAAAATCCTGAATTAGAAGTTCTAAATGAATCGGCCATACAAGACAACTTTCCTGATGAATATCTATTGAAGATAGATTATAGTGAAATCCATGGTTTGCAGATTATGAAAACTACTTAGTATGTGGATTCCTTGAAAAAGGGTTGTCGTACCAAAAACGAAAGAAATTCTTTAGTGATATAAAACACTATTTCTGGGAAGATCCACATCTGTTTAAAAGTTATCCCGATGGAATAATACGCCGATGTGTATTCGGAGACGTAGCTAGTCAAATCTTAAACCATTGTCACACAGGACCAACAGAAGGGCATTATGGGCCTCAACTAATAGCAAGAAAAGTTTACGATGCTGGATTCTATTGGCCTACAATTTTCAAAGGCGCACACCTTCTTTGCAAATCCTGTGATGCTTGTCAAAGGGCCGAAAAAATAAGTCAATGTGATGAAATGCTACAAAATGTCATTCAAGTATGTGAAGTATTTGATATTTGGAGTATTGACTTTATGGGTCCATTTCCAAAATCTCATAATAATCTCTACATTCTCATTGCCATTGATTATGTATCTAAATGGGCGGAAGCACAAGCTCTCCCAACTAACGATCCACGAGTTGTAGTCAATTTTTTAAAACATCTTTTTGCAAGGTTCGGAACACCGAAAGCTTTAATAAGTGATCGGGGTACTCATTTTTGTAATAATCAACTTGAGAAAGTTCTCAAAAGATATGGAGTAACTCATAAAATCTTCACCGCATATCATCCACAAACAAGTGGACAAGTTGAAAATACCAACTTAGCTTTAAAACGTATTCTAGAGAAAAATGTAGGATCAAATCCGAAGGAATGGTCCATTAAATTGGAGGATGCACTCTGGGCTTTTAGAACAGCCTACAAAACTCCAATTGGAACCACACCTTTTAAACTCGTTTACGGAAAAGCATGTCATCTTCCAGTAGAAATTGAACACAAAGCATTTTGGGCTTTGAAGACATGTAATCTTGATTTACATGAAGCTGGACGTGTACGGTTAAGTCAATTAAATGAATTAGAAGAATTAAGACATGAAGCATATGAAAATTCCTTAATCTATAAGGAAAGAACGAAGAAATGGCATGATAAAAGAATCAGAAGTTCAAAAGAATTTAAAGAAGGAGATAGAGTTCTTCTTTTCAATTCACGATTCAAGCTATTTTCTGGAAAATTGAAATCAAGATGGTCTGGACCATTCATAGTCAAAAGAGTTTTCCCGTACGGAACAGTAGAATTAATAAATTCAAATGGGATTGAATTTAAGGTTAATGGTCACAGAGTTAAACATTACATACATGGTCCGATGGAAGTTGACAACGAAGTTAATCATAATTTCAACACCACGGCTAACTAAGTGTGAGGAGAATCAAGTCTTTAAAGGATAATATGTATTTCTGTTAGAGTTAGATGTTCTGTTTTCGTGTAGTTTTCGAGAATGGAATCCAAATGGTCTTTCCCTAGCAGACCCTAAAGAACTAGTCTTCTCCTCCCATTCTGAATTTTTATTTTTATTTTAGGTTTTACGAGATGAAGACTTCATGTGAATTAAACCATGGTCTAATGCTACACGCTTTGATCACTAAACGTAATAATGACACCCTTCCAAGTGAAATAGTATCATTAATTAGAGGTAAATTGGACGGAGTAAGAAAAGAATCCAGGAACGAAAATAATAAGTTACAATTTGGTAAAGGAAAATCAAAATCCGCAACGAAAAGGACAGCTCGACACCTTGAAAGATGTCACAAATGCGGAAAATGGTCACACGAAGGAAAATGCTCGACGAATCAGACATATTCCAATACCGAATTTGTTACTTTATGCAGAGATGGACCGTTCATATGTTTAGAAGAAAAAATGTTGAATGCTCGAGGTTACGCTTATGTAGCTATGGAAAACCAATTAGTCCGACTATCTTATGAGTGGGCTAGAGCATATCACCAAGAATTCTATTTCACAGGTAAGTATATACAATTTTTATTTTTATTTTTATTATTTTTAACCTTTTGATAATAAACGCTGAATCGTTCGCTATAAAGTATTAAATTGGTATTCAATAAAATTAGGTATGCGTAACCGAAATTATTGATATCATACAAAAATTTATTACATCACTGCGAAATTTACCGTTTATTCTTAACGTATAAATATCTTTAATCAATCAACCCAAAATATTTCAAAAATTCGTCATGAGTTAAACTAGGTTATGAAACCGAAATTACTTTACAGAAAAGAGGGGCGTATATTTTTGATAATATTTGATTGATTAAAGTGGGATAAAAGACCAAAAAGATTTTTTTTTACCATGATTTTAAAATTAATATTTAAAAATTAAATTAATATTGTAAACTTTTTAAAAAAAATTATTAATATATTTAAAATTGTAAATATTTGAAAAATTAATACTTTTAATATAAGTTTGTATGTATAAAAACAAAAATATAATTTAAGTTTGGTGTGAATTTTTAATATGAATTTTTAATTTTATGCATTTTAAATTTAAGTTTGGTGTGAATTTAAAAACAAAAATATACTTTATTTCGTTAAGTTAAAAATTTGATTTTTAAAATTCGTCGTGAGTTGAAGACTAGGTCGTTGAACCAAAATTGCTCTACCCAAGGGAGGGACGAGAACCTTTATTATCATTATTTTTAATCTTATTGAACTAAAGTATGCCACAAACATTTAAAAAACCCAAAAATCTTTACTTTTAAAACCGCGCTTAAAAATTGACAAATTTTAAAATTTTGTCGAGGGACGGACTAGGACATCGATCCGAAACGTCCTCACTCCTAAAAAGAAACAAATTTTTAATATTTTATTAATTTATGTTTTAGAAGTTATAAATTTATAAAAAAAAAACGCCAATATGTTTGGAAACTTTGGTAAAATTTAATTATTTTTCTACGCTAATCACCCTCAATAATTTAAATTGTTACTGATTTCTTGCAAATGAGGGCATTGCAAGATCTTAAGTGTGGGAAGGGGTTAAATTCTTTCGAAATTTTTAAATTTTTTTAACTTATACACTTGGTTACCATTAGAAATACTAGTAACGCAGTAGTTGTATTAGAATCTAGTGCTCTCTGATAATAAAGAACAGCCCTAGTCTTATATACTGACTACCCAATTCTAGTAAAAATTTTCAAAATTTTCAATTAAATTAATTCAAAATCATGTTTATACATATTTATGAACGATAAAACTAGGTGTTAAACACCGAAATTATTGTTACCTCGGAAAGGACATAAATTGAGAAACAAACCAAAATGTTAGAATTCATTTAAAATGGAATATAGAGGACAATAAAAAGGCAAAGAAAGGAAAATAAAAGCCAAGTGTGGGAAAAATTTACCAAGTTATTTAAAACATAAGTCACATATTTTTGTAACAAATAACTGAAGATACTTTTGCTTTAGACTAATCTAAACAGTTTTACCCAATTTACTGTAATACATTTAAAAGAAAGATGGATCTACACGATGAATCAATTCCATCATTAAAAGGAAGTAAAGTCTTCCGAAAAAGAAACGCGCTTCTTGATTTAGGTCATGAAGTTGTCGTCCAGACCAGCTGTAGGTTGACGAAAAATCTAGAAAAGTCATCTCTAAAAACAGCAGGAAATCCACGGACCTCAGCATCAAACAGGGTCGCCATGTGGTCAGACTTATCCTAACCATGAGAGAATCTGTCTCGTAAAATGGGGAGGACGCCGTGCAAATTAGCTTGATAAGACTAATGAATCAGACCCCCAGAAAAGGATAATCTCCTTAAAGATTAAAAATCAGCTTTTAAGCCTGATATTACTCAGTCCTAGAGATTGACTTTTAAAGATTGAGAATTACAAACTCATGGAATTCGATGATATCTAAACTCGAGCTTGAACGAGAAAATATTTTGATCAAAATTACAAACCGATTTGTTTTCTGAAAACCCATTTTCAATGCGTTCATTACCATTGAACGTAAAATCCTAGGAATTCACCTGGAATTCATTAAGGTCACCTGAACCAAATCGGGTGTCAACCGTAAGAACGGTGGTTGCATAGCATGGTCGAAGACAGGACCTTGTGCCAGACCGAAAAACTATAGGGTGATCTTTACTATTGCTCCTACAAAGGATAGTAATTGCATCCGACACGTTTTAGACCATGAACATCTGCATGTCATTAGACATTGCCTTAACAGTTGCTTGTTCAACGCTTTCCTTTACAACCGGACGGTAGTTTACAGAAAGGTAATATACGGAGCAAGTATACTGGACGTGTTGCTTTCCCAATACAATGTTAGCAAGTAGGTGACACAAAACCGCAAGTTTTGAGCTAAAATTTTAAAATTTGAAACCCACAAAACCCACAAAAATATTTTGCAAACACCGGTGAAGGGTTATTCCGGAAAACTTATCTAGGGTAAAAGCTAGATTGAATTTACAAAAGATCAAATGTTTTCATAAAGATCCAATTTCCTTAAGGATCTAAATTTTTATAGTCATGTGGGACTGTAAACCACATCGTTACTATCATTGTTTATACCGCCGTATAAAAATCACTGATGTACAAAGTGTGAAGAATAAAGAAGTGATTCTAGTATTTTTATTTCAAGACTATATTGCTTGAGGACAAGCAACGCTCAAGTGTGGGAATATTTTATAATGCTAAAAACGAACATATATTTCATAACATTATCCCTCAAGAAAGACAAGCTTTTAGTTGCAATTGTTCTATTTACAAGTGATATTCGTTTAAATAATAAAAGGTGAAGACAAAAGACAGATTCGACGAATTGAAGACGCAAACGACTAAAAAGCTCAAAAGTACAAAATACAATCAAAGTGGTTCCAATTATTGATAAGAAACGTCTCAAAATTACAAGAGTACAAGAAGCGAAACGCAAAGTACAAGATATTAAATTGTACGCAAGGACGTTCGAAAATTCGGAACCGGGACCAAAGTCAACTCTCAACGCTCGACGCAACGGACTAAAAATTATGAGTCAACTATGCACATGAATATAATATAATATATAATTAATTCTTAAAATTAATATATATATATTATATTATATATAAAACGTCGACAAACAAGAAAACAAAGAATTGTGAGCTGTTACCTACCACCATGCGATCGCATGGCCTGGAGGCACAAAAGCCATGCGATCGCATGGCCCTGAAATCCAGGCCTGGTCCTATAAAGTTCGCGAGTTTTGGACGAAATTCACATCTTTTTCTTCTTCCTTCATACGTAAACATATATATATATACATATATATATATATATATATATATATATATATATATATATTTATATTTTAATTTTAATTTTAATTTTAAATTCTAATAATAAGGGTATGTTAGCGAATGTTGTAAGGGTGTAAGTCGAAATTCTGTCTGTGTAACGCTACGCTATTTTTAATCACTGTAAGTTATGGTTAATGTTATTTTTAAATTAATGTCTCGTAGCTAAGTTATTATTATGCTTATTTAAGACGAAGTAATCATGATGTTGGGCTAAAAATATTAAGATTGGGTAATTGGGCTTTGTACCATAATTGGGGTTTGGACAAAAGAACGACACTTGTGAAAATTAGACTATGGGCTATTAATGGGCTTTATATTAACTATTGATACCTCGTTAATTTAATATATAGACTTATAATTTGACGTATTTATATATAACCACATACGCTTGACTGGGCACGGTGGGCGGGATATCTATAAATACCAATAATTGTTCATTTTACCGGACACGGAACTGGATTAATAGTTAATAGACTTGTTGAAACAGGGGTGGATTACAATCAAGGGTAATTGGTGTAATTGTTAACAAAGTAGTAAAACCTTGGTTTACACGCAGTCGATAACCTGGTGTATTCATTAAACAAAGTATTAAAACCTTGTTACAATTCGAATCTCCAATTAGTTGGAATATTTGACTTCGGGAATAAGAATAATTTGACGAAGACTTTCGCACTTTATATTTATGCCTGATGGACTATTGTGGACAAATCCGTATGGACATATCGAATAATCCAGGACAGAGAACAATTAACCCATGGGAATAAACTAAAAACAACACGTTAAACATCATGATTACGGAAGTTTAAATAAGCATAATTCCTTTATTTCATATTTAATTTCCTTTATTTTATATTTAATTTCCTTTATTTCAAATTTGAGATCGATGGAATCGATTTTCGATACATCGACCTGCTCACAACAGTGTATGAGCTTCGCACCATTGAAGACCGAGTAGCAACTGAACGGAGTACAATTTCGGACTGCATCTTCTTTCTTTCTAGCTAGCTATGAATGTGTGTGTGTGTGTGTGTTATGAAGGTTTTTTAGCTGAAATTAGAGAGGTGAGTAGGCAGAGTAGTGGAATGATGCTGCTTTTATAGGCCTTGTACGTCAGGGTTAGTAATGTAATTTCCACATTTGGGGACCATCTAAAGGAAAATAACCGTTTTTATTTATTTTATTTTAATTTTCCTACGCGCATTTCATAGTATCTGGGAAACACACCGCGCATTTTATATGTACGCGCCTCTTATATATTTATTTTTATTGGAAAAACGAAAACTTTGTACGAGCCTTTTATAACTAAAAATCTTTATGAATCATCATATCTTTTACATAACATAAATCGCACGTCTAGACGACATAACTTTATTAAGCGGACCCTGAGTGCAAACTGAGCAGAGACGGTAGCACCGTTACCAATCGAATAAACGAACTTATATCTTATCGTTAACAAATCCTTTCAAATGAACACATTGCTAATCAACTATTTTCAAATGAATAAATCGTTAACAATTAGATGTCTGTCTGTTTTATTTTTAAAATTTTTTTATGAATGTTTAGATGTTATTACGTTTTTGGAATTTTTATATTTTGACTTATATGTATTGTATTCCAATGTACATTTCTATATTTAATTCGGTTCATAACATATCTCACACAAATTTTATTTATTCAAATGATACATAAGGTTAAAATGGCAACTTTATATCATTCAGAATCTTGATTCAGAATGCATCTTAAACAGTGAATTTTTATTCAAAAGTGTTGATTCAAAATGCATATCAAACAGTGATTTTTTTTTTATCCATAATCATACTGATTCATAGCTTTTGAACCATTTAGAGCTCTGAATCATTCAGCGTCAAATCATTCAGTTTTATCAAACGTACAATTATTTTCAATATTTCACTTAACCCCTTAATAAAGATATATATCCCGTTAAAATGTTTGTTGGCATACCATTAGCTTTCAATTTTATTTGAATCAAAGACAAGTAAATGTGCCTACATACAATAAAAAAAAAAAAAAAAAAGCCGTGGCCTACACATTAATTTGTTTCATAGTTTGTATCTCATATTTTGTTTGAATTTTCAAATAGAAAGTTAAATGAATCTTTGAATAACACGGTGAATGAAGACATGATTGTTGAAAGAAAACGATAGAGCTTATGAAAGGTCTAAATGTCAATGATATTGGAGAAGGCTAGATGAAGGGTAAGAGTACAATTGATCATGAAGAGTATAAATGGTTTGGTAACATGTGATTGTAAAATGTATCGTCTAAATCGATAGCTTGCGTTAAAATCGCATAAATCTTATATATATCAATAAACTATATGAATTTACTATTCACTTGATTTAATGGTATTTGGTCATTTTACACCTTTGGTTCACCAAATTTCTTTATTACACCATCGACTTCATTACCTACTTCCCAATCTCCTCCCATTTGTTTCCCAACGGCCCACCTAGAAGGTTCTGGCGATTTTCATCCCCACCATGGCCACCTTCATCTCCATCGCCACACCATCACCACCTTCGCCTCCATCACCACCAATCGTTGTCGGCACCGCCACTAAACATCGTCTCCATCGCCCCCACTTTGTAACCGTTGGAGCGTCGGTGTATTGTTGAACTAAAAACGTTAGGGTTTTCTCCGCCGTCACCAACTCCAGGAAACCATCCCCGTCACAACCACCTTCGTCGTCGCCGCCGTCGTGTTGTTTTTTTTCTTAAGCAATAACCTCGGAGGCCTAATAATCGTGAGCGATGGCTGCTCTTAACTACTTTGTAACATGTAAGTTCCTCTTTCGTATGCAACTTTGATTTATTCTATTCTTCCCATTTGATAATGTTAAGCTTAATTTTTGGTTGTGTAGTGTTCTGATTCGTGGTACCGTCACCTCCTCATGTCCCAAACTCTTCTACTAACAGTAAGTATTCGCTTTATTAATTAGTGTTTTTTTATTTTTTCCTTTTTTTTGCGTAAAGATTACTTGGAGTTTTTTTTCAATGATTTATGTGTTGGTTGTAGAGTTAAGTGTCAAGGTTAGGGTTTATGTGTTAACTCTGGATTTAAGTGTTAGGTTTTGTTTATATGATGTTCTTTTGTGTGAAAGTATTGATTTATTAAAGGATATGTTCGACAAATGGGGAAAGAAGGCCGCTGTTTTTTGTTTGTTTTGTTTTGAACCTTTTAGAACTTATTGTTTGTATTCTTTCTCCCCTTTTTTTAGCTACTGCTTTTCTCCGATTCCTTCAACGTTTGTAGTCTTCTCTAAAATCCTTTCAAGGTTTCCCTTCGAATTTACTTGGATTTGTTGTCGAACGTCTAACTTATGGTATCTTTGCACCATCGCTGCTATATTGGTGGTAATTTTTATTGTTTTCGTTATTTTCTTGCAGTGACGTTTTCTGCATTGTGTCGTTGAATCCTTTTTTGCTGCTTCCGCTTGATTTCAGGTTTTTATTTTATATTCTATTTATTGTTGTTCATGTTGCAGGCGTATGATTTCAGTTCATTTTTTATATGTTCCCATTTTTGGATGGCATTTATTTTCAAGCACTTGCTTCCTGCTATCCACTTCATCTTTGTATGTATATTTCAGCTTATACTTTTTTTTTATCCTGTTTTCCTATTTTGTTGACGTTGCTGCCTTTTTTTCGCGTTGTGATATGGTTCTTTGTGTGACAAATGTATAGCTGCACTGTTGTAGTCTCTCCTTCATGTGTATAGAAGCTGATTTTTTTGTCTTCCTAAATTCGATGCTTCAATCGGGGCTGCTGATGATATGTGTCTACGTTTGTTAATTTTCAGTTGGTTGCAGTTGTTACTCTGCTGCTCAAACAGATACTTTACTACTACATTCGAACGAACATTCAGGTTACTACTTCATTCTTTTTTTTATAGTGCAAACGTGTCTTATGTTTTGTAGTTGTTTATGTTGACATTAAAAAAACATTTGGATATTGCAATTGAACAGTATTGCTTCTATTACCTTGCTCTGTTGTTACAATGCTTGGTAATTTGGCCTTCTTTTCATTTTGTTATGTATTTGTTATCCATATGTTTGGTTTATATAGTTCCTATGTGTTTTATGTTTCATATACTCCACAAAATATTTCTTTATGTTGACAACTACAACTATTATTTATGTTATTTGAGTGCTGAGTAAGCACCATTTTTCTAAAAACCAATGGTGTTTACTCATTTAGACAACAATGTTCATTGGTTCCCAACTGTTATAAATTTTTACTTGACATTGTATAATGTAAATTTCCTTTTTTTTTTTTGTTCCTACGTGTGTCATGTACTGATGTCTACATCAAGATTCATGAGAATGGCATGGCATGAACACAGATAATGTTCTATGAACATTATGAACTACTGTAGCCTACAGGATTATGTACGAATGTACCTAAAACATGCTGTAACACAGTATTAGGTTAGCCATTGTACAATTATATAGTAAACAGTATGTAACGCTGCAACACGAAACGCAAGGTGGTCGCCGCAACGCGCGACCGACCACTGTTGCGGCGACCGACCACCTGCTTGTTTTTATCTCATTAACACATTACATATTACATATGTATATATATGAATATCTATATCATATAAGAAGAGGCATTTGTTTACTGTTCATAGCATGAGGTGGAGAAAAATCACTGGTTACCGTCTTTGATATGTATCCACTGGAATTCAATTTCCATTTACTCAGAGCTTGCTGCGCATGTTTCATCACATTTAGTGGATGTCTTGGATTGGGTAACCCATCATCTATCCATATACGCTACGTGTGTCTTTGAAATTCAGCCTCTTCAACATTCAATAAGAGTTTAACAGAGTACAACCCTGAAAATTATAATTCCTTCATGAATTCACAATTTCCCTCCTCATATTCACATTCATCACCTCCTTCATTCCCCGTGCTTAATTTTTATTTTTCTTTGTTTCGTTCAACACGAGTCTTACTGTTCTTTTTGCTTCAATTATTATGTTTCTATGTTACTTCCTGTTTCTTTATTAATGTCTTCATCTATTGATTTTCATGAAACTCGGGGTCTAAATTTTCTTTTGATTTTCTTTTTGCTTTTTACAGGATTAACCGGTGTTTTTGACTTATGCTATCTCCAGGATTAACCGGCTTAATGATTTTGGTAAGATATTTAATTGAAGTTGTTTTACACTTGTATGTGTTCTATCACTGATAAAAGCTTTCAGAGTTTGGTACTTCGGTTGTTGGAATTTTTTTTTTTTGTAGATCCGTATGGAGGTGGCAGTGGTTATGTCGGTGAGGTGGAGGTTGTCGTTCCATCTCATTTCCCTAATTAGATACTTTATTGTTCCAAGCCCTAACCCCTTTTTTTTGCCTAAATTTAAAGTTGTTTAGTAATTTGTTTCTAATTTTAGATTTGTATCTGATTGATGCCGTTCATTAATTCCTGTGGATTTAATTCGTTTTACCAGATTTTACATGGTAAGTATCGTCTTAATTTTAGTAGGCTATAGCAAGTGTTGTTTTTGCTTGTTCTTTACTAATTCCCGTGGATTCTGTCTTTATATACATAGATGTGGCCGTCATGTGCTGCTAATATTCTTTGATTGAGAAGGTTTTACGCGCTTTGAGATAGTTTGAACCTTTCTCACCGTTATTGTTTCAGATTCAATAGGATCAACGTGGGATGAGAAGTATCATAGGAAAACGTGAACCAAGCTATATATATTTTGAAGAACATGAAAAGCTTATGAAAAAGAATAAAAGTCAGAGAAAGGGTAACACGATGAGAGGATCACTAAGTTGATGATATTTGATATTCATCTTTTCAAAAGTGTTCATCGAAATAGACCAGCGTCAGTTGATATAAACATGTATATTTGCAAGAAAAAAAAAAAAAAAAAAAAATGATAGGTGTGGTCTTGTGGATATTTAAATTAGTTAGTCATATTTGAAGTTCAAGTTGAAGTACTTATATATTTCTATATGGATATGGATGGGACAAGATAATCGCTTTTTATTTGAAGTTATATTAGAATAGAACTAGAAAAAAGTTTGTCAGCGCATTGCTGCGGAACATTTTAACGTCTTTTATAAAACTAATGTTGAGCGAGAAGTGGGAAAAATAATTGCGAACAAAAAGAAGAAAAAAAGGAGACAGAGAGACTCGAACCGAGCTCGTTTCTCTTACCAACTCATTAACTTATCACCTGTTCCAGTTAACCACTCGTATAATAAGTTGAGTCTATTTATTATATATAAGTATTATTTTAAAAAAACTCTGTTTCGAATATAATTAGTTGCGTTTTGGTCGTAAAATTATTTTGAGTTTAACGGTGATAACGGAGAAGCCTAATTCGCGCCGAAAAAAGAGATAAACTATCTTAAAAAATTGGGTGGAATTTGTTTTTTTGAATATTATATTAAATTAGAAGTTACATGTAATACTCCTAGTTAAGGGGTGAGAATGCGTATGTTGTTGGAAAGTTACCTTTTTTTACCTAAAGTTTAAGGGGGTGAGGTGTAAAATTTGAGTGAATGTCGTTTGGTTTTGATGGTGGGGTTAAATGACGAAAACCTGTGTGGCATTGAGTAAATATAGAAAAAATAGAAATAGAAATAGAATAAATTAGATAGATTGGATGGATTATTATTGGAAACTTTTAATTGCTTTAATTGTTTTTGACACCTAATTAAACTGCTACTTATTCACATCACTTTCATTTCGAATATTTATTGGTTGGGACAGAGATTGCTACAGTTTCCTGAAAGACAAACACAAATATACAGTACATGAAGTATAGGAGGAGGCATGAAGAAAAAACAAAACTCAAATAGCATCTTTTATGGTTTGACCTTCGACCTGGCTCCAACTCTTCAATACTTGTCTAGGTGTCGTTACACCACTTTCACAACGGTTGGTGGTTTACTATAGATATTTACTGGTTGAGAATTTAATGTGAGATGCATTGATTCCGTACATGTGCGCGAGTCACATGTGATTTACGGCTAATGAAGATAAGTTTATCACTTTTATATTTTAGTCAATTGTCAATTCATGTAATCTGAATTGTGTAGGTTTGACGAACGTGAAAGGTCACTAGAAGTTCTAGAGCTGCACAAAGAGAGTTCGTAGATCTGCAACACCGAGTTTTCTAACGACTTCCCATAGGACGCTGCAGTGCCTACAATGCAAAGAGGATGGACATGGCTGGCCAGTTTGGTGAGACTGAGCTCTGATTTTTTTTTTTTTGAAAAGCAAATATATATATATATATATATAAATATAAAGAAAAAAACAAAAATGTACAAGGATATGGGGCAAAAAGACTTGCACCACACACGAATACCCGAATACCTAACACATATGCATGGATCTATAAACTATTTTTACAGAAATAGTGTCCACGACTCTAAACTCGAAGCAACAATGACTCGAATCAACCAGAATACTCGAATCAACCAGGATCTCGGTTATTGATGTCCGGAAAACCTAAGTTGATCGGATCAAGAAGCCAATGAAGCCAATCTTTGTGTATATTTCTCGATCGATTGCTAATCCATTCATAAGTTTTGACTTGAACCTCGCATATGATTTTTGATGAAGACCATGAATCATTCTTAAAGACTTTTTGATTCCTGTTTTTCCAAATGATGTAGCTCGCCGACCAAGTGATTGCTTGCCAAATTTTGGAGATTTTACCCGAAAAGTTCACATAATTAGATCCTCCAAGCAACTCTTCCAGAGTGATGTGCGAAGGCAAGTTAATTTTCCACCATTTATGAATACCCTCCCATACTTCTTGAGCAGTTTTACATGAAAGAATAGCGTGGTCTATTGATTCGGGAACATTATTACACATTGGGCATAATAATGTATCCAAAACAATCCCACGTTTCTCAAGTTCCGTTTTGACCGCGATCCTTCCTTTTACTACCCGCCAAATGAATATCCCGATTTTTTGTGGGATCAAGTTGTTACGCATCGTTTTATTGCTAACATAAGCCCTTGGAATTGTGATGTTATCTATTTTTACCGCCATGGATTTGGATGTGTAGCTACTTTTGTTGTCTATTTTGCACGCCCACGATGTTTGACCAGAACCAACAGAAGCATGATTGGAAATCAAGGTTGTGAGTGTATCAAGTTCTCCATGTAATCTACCTGAAATATCTCTGCACCAAGCCCAGTTAAAGTCCCAGCAACCATCAATCTTCTTTGCTCTGTCTGCGATGGAACACGAATTGTTGATTTCCAGCCTATAGAGACGCGGAAATGAAACTTTAAGTGGGTTGTTGCCAACCCACAAATCGTCCCAAAATCGGATATCGTGACCATCACCAATGTTGCGAATGAACAGATCCTCCAGATTTATACCCACTTTGAGCATGTCCGACCCTATTTTGATGATGTTGCCCCACACTGAAACATGTCTCGAAACAACGTTAGAGTTAACAATACCTAAACCCCCATCCCGCCCGTAGATACTCTTGATTATATTGACCCATAGTGATCCGTTTTCGGTGCGAAAACGCCACCACCATTTTCCCAAAAGCGCCCAATTTTTGGATTTAAGTGAACAAATATTTAGCCCGCCCTCATTGTATGGTAAAAGAATTGTATCCCATTTAACCCATGATAATTTTGAATCATTCCCCGACCCGCCCCAAAAAAACTTACGACGCATATTCTCGAGAAGGTGGATGACGGATGAGGGAGCACGAAACAACGAGAAGAAGTAAAGTGGAAGACTACTAAGGATCGATTTTATGAGCGTTAACCTACCCCCGAACGACATTGTTCTAGCTTTCCATGTCGACAATCGTTTTTTAAATTTCTCTACTATAGGGTTCCAAGCTTCTTTTTTATGCATCTTTTGACCGATTGGCATCCCTAAGTATATGAATGGAAGGGAACCCGCATTGCATCCTAGATTGAGGGCCATGTTTTCTAATGCCGGTTTTGATATCCCAATCCCATAGAGAATACTTTTACTTAGGTTAATACGCAAACCCGAAAGCTTCTCGAAGCACCTGAGGGTTTTGTGGACATTTTTAATATTGCGTTTGTTCCAATCCCCGAAGAAAATTGTGTCATCCGCAAATTGTAAATGAGAGACAAGAACTTTATTAACACCAATTTCGACCCCCCTTATGAGTTTGTCTCTAACCGCAATCTTAGTGAGAATATTCAAACCTTCGCTAGCAATAATAAAGAGATAGGGTGAGAGTGGATCACCTTGGCGAACACCCTTTTGGAGATTGAATTCCTTTGTTGGAGAGCCGTTAACTAGAACTGATATTGAAGTCGATCGAAAGCAAGATTCTATCCATTTCCTCCATTTATCTCCAAACCCCATTTTCTTCATTATATCTAATAGAAACCTCCATCGGACACATTGAGTTACCATTAAATAGCTTGCATAACACTGTACACGAAAAATTATACATCGCTATTTTGTGATTGTTACTTTAGAAATTCAACATTCGAACAACAGTCTGACACAAAATTTCATTGCATACCAGTCTTAGTAGAAATGCATGGGGCACAATGGGCTTCATTTGTTATTTGTATATTGTTGATTCAGAATTTGTAAAGTTTGCTTGGAATGTGCTCTTCACTTTATGGGCCGTGCATTAAACATTTATAATCTTTATATGCCAAGAATAAAAGTACAAAAACTACATTGTACCTTTTTTCATTCATTCAAACTTACGATGAACCCATCATCAAATTTATGTATTAATTAATACATTATACTATATACACAAACGATAACGATGTATGGTTGTGATGGAGTACTTATCGTTAGTAAAATTAAAGTTATTTTTTGCAACACAATTACCATTAATTTAATACTCAATATCAAACATAACAGTTTTCAAATTAAATTTCATGATTTTACTTTGAGAATAGGCTTGAAATATCATCTGCTATCTTTTGTGCATCCATGGCAGCCCCATATAAGCCTCTTCTTGCAAGCCCAGCAGAATAAAGCCCATATTCTCCTTTCCAATTATTTGGAAACTCTGGCTTTGCTAATCCATCTTTTGTAATAAGACTATCACCTCCCTATACATTCAAAAATTCGAAATTAAAATTAATGTATCAATTCATAAAGTGTTTAAGGGCATGGCAAGATGAGCAACTGCTCAAGACTCTTAGAAAGGTTTAAATTTTTTTGAATATGTATTCAATTAAATTTAATAAAAAAATTATCAATTAAGTTGTAATATTATAAGTTGATTACATTGTAAGTAAATAAATAAATAAATTTAAGTGTTATCTTTTATATGCATTAAAAAATTTAATATTTATGAGTGTTATTTTTTGTTTTCATTCAGAGTCTTCTAAATTGTTAAGACGACCTTATGTATTATGATTAAGTTTGTTGAGGTTGAAACATATGGTATAATAATAATAATGTCAATGAAAAAACAAACAAAAGTTATAATATATGTTTAAAGATACTTGTAAAACACATCCATGAAAATTATATTGTAACATATGCTAAAACAAAGTTATGAATAATAACTTTTATCATTCTTCATTTTTTTAAACCATGAATTTTTCTACCTACTTCATATTGTTTTATACTTTTCTATTTTTCCCTCCTTATCTATTGAATTTACTTTTGTTTTTTTTTTCCATTTTTTTTTATAAATCATAAATTTGTATAACAACTTCAATTTGTTTCATACTCTTCTATTATTCCCCCCTTGTCTACAATATTTAGCAAACGCTCCGTCGCCGCAACGCGCGAGCACCCCCACCTCATTTGATCGATGTATTGTTTTATTATCTTTAGAAAATATTATCAGTCATGAAACGATAATTAAGTTAATAGTTTATAAATATAACTTATTTGTTACAATATATGTAAATTATATGTGATTAATAGAGATGTTTAGATCGAGTTAGTTGGTATTTCAGTAACACATGCTTCCGATTGCAATACTTCGAAGGTGGCTTCTCTCTTTGGTGAAGTTGTTTTTTTGGATAAATCGACTTCAACTTTCGGTAACATTGGCTCTTATTTTGTCTTTATTAAGACAGGGCGTGTCAAACGCGTTCATGACAACGTAGAAGTAGACTTAGAAGATGGGAAGTTCTAGAACACAACTTTATGGGTTAATGAGGCGAACTCGACGATCGTGGATGCCAATTGATTAAATGATGCTCTTCCTTCCGACAAGCCATTTTCAATTGGGTCGTTGTGGTGGGGCATCCATTCTATGAGTAAATGTGCAAGACGCTTAAGTGGCCGAAGAACTTTTTGTTGAAACGGTTGTTATGCAAGATGAGGAGGCTCAAACTGATGTTAACAATGTCGTGATCGATTATGCTGTTAACGTTGCAGACAGATCAAGTATGAAATTTGGAAGTATATATGATGATATACTTGTTGACTCACCAATGCAAGTTTATAGAGATGAAGTTGCGACGATTTCTATTAGAGAAATCCTTGTTTTTGTTGCAGTTTGCACATCATCAGATCCACACGTTTCTGAATCAGTTTCGATTTCTATCTCGAGTTATGAACGATCGTCAGAAGGGGCCGGTGTGAAACAACATGAAACTGAGCATCATTTGGAGTGTGAACCATCGGCTTCTTGTGGTGTCTATATTGGTACCGATCGTCTTTTGGTCCCTCGTTCAAGGACTGTCAAGAACAAGATGAAAAAGGATAATGGTTCGTTTGTGCTTCGGGATGAAGATAAGCTTGATTTCTCCATGTGTGTAAGGTTACCAATGGTAATGCGGCCGACGTTGGCTCCTTCAACCTCCAAATCCAAAAAAGGTAATGGTCTACACATTGACAATGTTGATAGACTCTAGACTTCTAATATAATATTGCTTTAAAACATGAAGTATATATTTGAGGTCCTCAAACTTTATACCAAAAATCATATTGAGACCTAAAGTTTAAATCAAAGTTGGTCCAAAGTATTCAACAAAATAAACGTATGGTCGCAGTTTTAATTGATCATTAATACCATCTAGTCAATTTTTACACGTGACAAACACATGATACGTGTTACATAGTGGTTATAAGTTGATTTTAACGGTTACTGAATTATACAATACTTTTATGCATGTTAACAACAACTTTAGGGGTTGTAGTTAGCAAAATCCTTAATATTATTAAAACAACTAATCCCTATTATATAACGAAATGTTATTTTGGCCATGCTTTTGTTTTAGCCGTATGTTTGGGATTATTTTTCATATCTGACTATGTCGCATGGTTGGACATAACTTTGATGACATCATCAATTGTTTACTGGATTTTTGATGGAAATTGCGAATAATGGTCAAGACGGAATAATGGTAAAGACGGAAAATACAAGGTTTAGGTGATTATAATCGTTGTGTATTAAGGTCTAGATTACTACAGTAGATGTTATAAAAGATCGTAAAAATTTTTCTTTTAGATATTGTCAAATTTAAATCAATTGTATTAAATTTAAATAATTGTACTTACCCTTGTGGCTTAGTGGTACACCTAACACCTTGTGTGTTGGATGAAGATGAGAAGTCTCAAGTTCGAGTTTCTTTCCTAAAACATTTAAGAGTATTTACCCGATTTATGGAGTTACTCTGAAGAGATTTTTACCGAACCGTAAATCAGGATTACGGCCCGCTCCAATGCTCATCGAGATGGTTTAAGGATCGGATTCCTGTAATGCGGCTCGGGTTTTGCTCGTGAGTGCATGTGTGCGTGAAAAATGATCAGATGAATGGGTTATTCCTCTTTCAATGATTTCAAATAAGTACTTATCTTGCAAAAAAAATTACATTTAAATAATTAAATATTCAGATGTATTACAATTTCAATTCCCGGTGATCAGAGAAAAAGACAAGAAAGGACGAAAACCATGTGCTAATGCCCAATTTGCTTCCACAACCAATAAAAGTTGTTCTAGACTCTAGACACTTAATGTTTCATATAGATATACGTACTAAACTAATTTGGTTTGTACTATCTATTATCTATTTATGTATATTAGAAAACGCTATTAATAGTACTCATTTTATGTTGATAACGATATATCAACGTGTTAGTACACATCGTGAAAAAAACCCAAACCTAACTTATGTAGTTCAATTGATTAGCTTCCAATGTAGATATCATTCTAAATCTAATGGCTCAAACAAGCGATATGAATATAATACTCCGTATAATATATAGTTGAAATTACATTACAATAAATATATAAAATATAAATATTAAATATAAACTGTTACTATAATATATTTAAACAACTTTTACATAATGAAATGTTATTTTGGCATGATTTTGTTTTTATATTTCTAGAGATGTTTCAGATTGTTAGGATATGTTTTTAAGTGTTTATTATGAATTATTTTTAGACATATATAAAACGTAGAACGCATTACCAATAGACTATCTAAATTCGTTGCGACAAACTCCCTAAAGAATCACCTAAAAAGCTGCCACCAACACACCGATACCTTCATCGCGAAATCAAAAAGCACCACGCTCACAACCGTCTTTCGAAAATCGATAAGACCAACACCCCATATAATCCCTACCTAAAAGTGGGCAAACCGCCTTCTTGATCAAACAATATTAAAAGAG